>NC_135184.1:7409466-7549466 GCF_041146795.1 Maylandia zebra
GGAGATTAAAACTTCATAAGAAGGAGAAGATGGCGATGAGGTTGATGAAGAGCAACAAGTTATCTGCAGATCAGAACCATGTGAGAAGGAAGAAGTGAGTAGTTTCTGCTTATCTTTGGCATATTTCTTCATAAAACTACAAGTGAAACAAAAGCGAAGCCAAACGATTGTAGAACTTGGCGCTGCTATCATTGTTTCAATGTCACCTTGCAGAATTTTGATGCTGTAGAGGTTCGTGCTACCAGTAGTACTTTTTACAAAGAGTATGTGCAGAAGGTTCTTACAAAATCACAGTAAAAGTTAAAGGATTACTTCCATTTTTCAGACAGAAACACCTACAAGAAGAAACAGAGGAAGTGTTTCACCCAAAGTCAAGCAAAAGACCCAAAGTTGAGCCCATTCGGGAGGACGAAACGCCAAAGAAGAAGAAAAAGATGCAAAAACATGCTGACCTAGAAGAAAATTCGTCAAAGGAAAACCAACCTCCCAAGGCAAAGAAGGAGAAGAAGAGGGAGCTGCAGGCTGAGGATCAGAGCGGTGTGGCAGATGACCAGAGTGCTGCGATTCTTGATGATGCCGATACGTCGGCGCTTTCAAACGGAGGGAAGAAGAAAAGGAAGAAGAAGGCGGTTAAATGCGAGGAAGCTGCCGAAAATGTGAGCCAAGATGTACCTGCTAAGAAAACAAGTAAGACTTTCTTCTTACTAAGTTAGCATTCATGTTGCGCTATATTAAGGGTGTGACAGTTCATGAAGTCTTGACACAAACATCTGCAATATCGTCCTGCGGTACCATTGATCTGCAACCAGTGTGGTGAAAGCTATAATGTTTAAAGACTGCTGCGGTAACAGGTTATACATCAGAGTATTATTGTTCGTCGTCATACTGGAGGAAGAAGAAACCATGAACTGAACCATAGTTACAGCACTGCTGGGATAAACACGATGCTTGGAGATCCACCTTTAGCAGCAATAACTTGAAGTAATTGTCTTCTGTTGACTTTATCAGTCTCTCACATTGTTGGTATACACTTTGGTATACTCAGTCAAATGAAGGTGCAAGGAGCTCAGATCCTGTGAATGCAAAACAAGCATAAATCATCACCGTAACTGACAGCTGGTATGAGGCGTTTGTGTGTTACGTGGTGTTACACATGATGGCCAGATGTCTATATGTCGGTCTTTTCTATCCAAAGGACATTATTCCAGGAGTCATGCGATTTATGCAGATGCAGCGCTGCAGACCTAAGCCGTGCTGCCATGTTCTCTTTAGAGTGAAGAGGCTTTCTGTCATCAATTTTAACATGCTAACTGAGGCCTGTAGAGTCTGAGCTGTAGCTCTTGCGGTTTCTCTGAGCATTGCACCGATGGAACTTATAAGTAACTTGCTGGGATATGTTCACTCATGGGAACATTGTGGCATTGCGTTGATACTCCCGAATGCTCCAGACCGACTGCTTTTGATCAGTTAAGTCAGTTTTATTAGCAACACCTAGCTGCTATTTAGCCTTGTAATTCCTATGCAAACAGTAAGAATGTGCATAGTTTTTCAGGACACTACGTCACAACAGTGTGCAGTTCTTTAGACTTTAACTATATCTCACAGCCTGCTTTTGGTTTTTGAGGTTCAGTGACCTGCACAGGCTGAGAAAAGGACATGTCAGGACAGACTCCATAAAACTGTAATAAAGCATTATCATAAAGACGCTGTCTACATAAAATCCACAAAGCTTCCTATCAAAGTAAACGGGCTGGTGAGCTTACCGACAGAGAAAAGCTCTACAGCGCATCCACCTGAAGTTCAAAGGTCAGCTTGTTAACAGTCACAGTGCAAGGCTACACAAACTCAACAACCTCACCACAGGAGAGATGGAGCGATATCACCATGTCTTTAGTTTTTGATGCATTAATGTCTGAGAAGGACAACCTGCTACCCTCTGTAATCTTCCACTGTGGGGCCATCACCTCACATTTGTTGCTGGATTCTACATGAGTAGATTCAAGGTTCAAAATAATCCTTATTAGTAACAAATCGTGCATTAATGTCGCCCCTCGGTTCATACACCGTCTAAAACAAAGACGTAGCTGCTGTAGTTTTCTCTCTCGGCTCAGAGGTGCACATTTGTGCTGTTGCAGGCACAGCTGAGAGTACACTGCCTCTCACTGTAGTCTGTTACATGATATTGAATCATAGTTATGACCTCTGAAGAGAAACTGGTGTATTCATATACAGAAGGGGAAGAGACAAGATTTTTAGTTCTGGTTTCTCTTTGTAATCAGAGTTCTAGTGACCAGTTGCATTCAAGGAGGTTTTTGTTGCAGACAAAAGGCCCATGTGGAGAGCTAAAAGCATATATTTCCACCTGTAAACAATGACCGTGGCCCTCTGCCTGTGGATAGGGGGAAACTATTGCAAGATGATGCTTGCAATCATCCAGAGAGGTGAAAAAAATGACCGTGCAGGGGTTCCACACACACCACACTACCACAAAGTGCAGCAGTTCCTTTAAATGACTTCATAATGTGCTGATATTCACAGAGAAGAGCAGACTACAGGAGAAACTAGAGGTCGAGCCTGCTGCAGACACACACACTCCTCCAGCTGCTTCTGGGGTAAGAAACTCTCATCCTTCCTTTTAAAATATTCAGAGTTATAGTACGCCGCCGTTTACGTTTCCCCTCGTTAATGAGACTGACTGACAGTTTGAAGAGACAAGAAAAAGAAATCTTCGGTCTTTGCTTAAGTTTTTTTTTTATAGATCTGTGAAGAAGTGTTGGCACTCATCTGGCTGCGAGGCATTTTAAAGTAAACTCAAAGTTTCCTCTCCAAATAATTTGCATGGAGAAGCAGTTAAGCAATATTATTATTTTTTCTTATTCCAGAAAAAGAAAAAATCTTCCAAGAAGAAGACAAACTGATTTAAATTTGGGTGAGTAGCTGCTCGAGCTTTCCACTTAAACTTTATTGAAACTAATTTGTGAATTTAAAACGCTGCTTTCAGAGGTTCAGCTTAACTCCTATACGGCCGTCTCCGAGTCACCGTTCAGGATTTTCTATGTGAAATGAAGCGTTCACAGGCTCTTCAGAGGCCGTGTTCATGGGTCATCTCACCTGTGATTAAAAAAAGCATGTGCTTTTATTTTTTCATTTCAGAACTCCACTGCAGCCTCAGCGCTGCTTTTTCAGAAAACGTCAAACAATCAGAAAATTGTTTCGTGATTGTAGCTAAAACTTAACGCACAAGTCTGGTTTCTCTCTACAGCAGACGCGGCATCATTGTCTGTTTACTGAGGATTAATTATGACTTTCCCTTTTCTTCCCAGGGCGTACTCGGGAGGATGACTGCAACTTGGACCTGAAAGCCTAAAAATGTCAGCGTCTTTTCTCCCGATTATTCTGTCTGAGGTTCATTTTTCCACGAGAAACAGATTTCTGAGAGGTGCTGGGAGTAACTTCGCACTACCCTTTGTTCCTAAACTGTGAATTTAGCACAATACACACCCTAAACCCCCCTTTATTTAGCAGATTCGACTTTAAAGCTTTGTTGGAGGCAGACCTGCTCTGCCATGGGAAAAAAAAAAAAAAAAGCATAGTAATTAGTCAATGACTTTATTATGCATTTCATTCAGCGCAGCCTTTTTAACTGGAAGCTTTTCCCATTAAAGTCTCATTAAAGAAATGATTTAAATGAGCTGCCTATCGTTTGAAAGAATTCACGCAAGTGAAACATAAATTTCTATTTAAATCAAAGAATTAGATTATTAACAGGATTGCTGTGAATTTTTTTTTAAATCACAGTTTATCTCTTTAATCATTTGGCGTAAAATGGCCCTCGAGTTAGTCAGCTTGCAGTTAGTTTAAAACTGAGAGAAGATGGGATCTGAGGATGTTTGGAGGCTGTGAAAGATGATTAATACGTTTCTACTGCAGCGCGAGACACATTTCGGCTGCAGAGCAGCTCCGTCTGCAATCTGCATCTCCTCAGAACTGATAAAAACTTATAAAGGGGGAACTTTCACAGTCGTGTGTCTTCTTACAGTCAGAGGGGCTCACAAACCTCCACATCTTTGAGTTTGAGTTAGAAATAAGCTAATAAGCTAAGGTGGCTCGATTTTCTTTTTTGTCGGTTCTTTTCTTTTCATGTGAACTGATTGATAAACCAGCATTTGTGTTTGTTTGAGGTAGAATATGTAGTTTTGTTCTGATGTGCATATGATGCAAACTTTGTCAGCCATCAGCTATGCAAATGATTAAATCCCGCTGCTTTGTACAACTTTAACTGCTTAAATTTGCCGTTCCTAACGACGAGCACGTTTCGAGAACGCCGGTCGTTAATAGCTTTAATTCTGCAGCGGCAGTAATTTTCTTTGTTTTCCTTCCCACACTGTTACACGTGCTGTGTTTCACGGTGAAAGTCAAACTGGGAAACTGATCTAACTTGGGCATGAAATTATAAAGCAAATGGCATCACGTCAACAAAGCAGCGTTTGTTTCTTAGGCGATTAAACCCAGATGTGATGCTGTTTGTAAGGTTTGTGCTGTCGAAGCTCAGCAGGAATCATTTCACCTCTGCATCCATCCCTCGTGACATGAACACTGTTGATATAAGTGCTTCTCACGTCTGTTTCACAGTCGATCGCTGTAATCAAACCCTAAAAACTTCACATTTTTGGAAGAAATGTTTTGGTTGTGATTCAGTTATTTTGTTTTTGATTGCAATTTATTTTATTAAAACTAAATTCAGTCTAAATATAGTTGAAATAAGAACAAATTATACATATTCTGATTGGTTATATTTAGGGTTGGAGTTGTCACTCGGACCTCGCAGGGTCACTTTTTTCCACTTCAGAACTTTTGAATAGAAATCCTCATTGTTGAAATATGCAAGCAGATTAAAAGCTCAGGGAAAGTTTACAAGAAATGCATTTTATAAGGTAAAACTTGAATCTCACTAAGATTCCTTATGCAGTATTTCACATTATAATCTCATGGCGATGTAATATTATATTTTATCCCCTTAAAAAAAATCTGTCAAATTTGAATCTGTAAGCACATAAGTGGTGATTTGATATACCTTTAAAAAAGTAGTGCTGTGATGTGTTTTTGTAAAAAATTGGAGCCAAACGGCTCATTAACCCAGCTAACAGTTTCTCATAATTAGAAATAACTAATCTAATGCTGTTAAACTGAATGATTAGTCTGAAGTCTGCCTACATGCTGTTAACTTCCTCTGTCGCTTTACCTAAAGCGCTCTGAAACTTTGGTGTCTGAACTTGTGAGAGACGCAGCTTGGAGCCGATGCCGACATCGATTCGGAGAACTATGAGGAGAAATTAGGTTTTCCACCCTCGGTGTCTGTGTTTACTCGCCGCTGGTGACGCCGTCTTTCTTTCTTACACAAACAGCTTTTTTCCCTCTGAAACAGAAATCCATCAAGTCAATACGCGGGGCAGTTTGCAAACGCCACATCGTGACGATCAAGAAACCAGAGTTCAAATCTAATTTGTCCTGAATTTAAACAAAGTGACGTCAATTTTCCAAAATCCTGTTGTGATTTATGGATTATTCCTTGGAAAATTTTCTCATAATTTCCTAAACATTGTTGCTGTTTTAAAGAAAAATAACAGGCACTTAAAAAAAAAAAAAAGTTCTTTATTCCCTATGAGATAAACAAATCTTAAACTAAGGTCCAGTATAGTAAAATGACTTAAGAACTGACAAGAACATCCATCTGAGTTTAGTGCAAATCTATGAGTTAAAAGATTAAAAAGTGGCTCTACAGTGTGTGCTCTGGACTCGATACATTGTTAATGTATGTCGAGTCATCCTCTGTCTCAACCGGGTCGTTTTAGTTCCTCTTACATTCTTCTGATTGGCTGCCCCTCACAGCAAGGAAAGAATAAAGGAAGGCCAAATTGTGCACTTGGCTTCTTAGCGAAATATCAGCTGTAAAGTCTAAGGAAATTAAGAGAAAAGTTTCCTAGAAGGGTAAAAATAAAGGATGCATTTAAAAAAAGTTGACAGCAGCATGATGAGCGAGCCAGTGTCTCACGAGTGTCGACAGTTCTCAGATTATCAAACAGTTCTGTTCGCGTTTTGTCCTGTAGCGTCTGTCAATAAAACGTTTTCTCACTTAAAATGACTTCTTCTGTTCTTTTTGTTTTTGTTTGTTTTTCAGTATCAGCAGCTGGTTCAGCATGTAACACTGATCGTTGACCTGAGTATAGTCAGAAACATGACTTTACGCGGGGGCGTGCCCTTTGACTGCTTTAATAAAACATACATGAACATGAGGAACATTCAGGTGATGTGTTGGCTGGCTGCGTGCAGCTGAAACTCATTTTCAGGTCCACTTATATTACAGTTATTCATTCATTTTAAAACCACTTCTTGAATTCGTGGTCATGACGATGCTCTAGCCTATCCCAGCTCACAGAAAGGTTCATATTTCTGCCCCATTAAAAACACTCAAATCGACCTGAGCAGTAAGATTATTTGCACTATGTTTAACCAGTATTATTTATTTATAACAAGTATAGCAAAATTGCTTATCACGTGCTGTCTTTTTCTAATATTTGTTAAATGTCTTCATGTTTTGCTTAAGTCTGAAGAATCCTGCATAAGATTTTTCCTCAAAAAGATTTTTACTTTTTAGGGACAAAAGTTGATTTAAACAGAAATTCAAACATTCTTAATACAAATATCCTTTTCATTTGGGATGTGGGGCACAAACAGGGAACAGTGTCCACTGCAATAAAGAAAGCTTCCCTTTTTATTGAGCAACTCTGCTGCTGATCAAAGTAAATACTCGCAAGTATTCATGAAGCACATTTATTCATCTCTTAAACGAGACTTACTGACCCAAACAAATATGGCAGCAAGGAAAGCAACAGCTCCCCACCCTGAGTTTTATTCAGAACAAATAAAGATGCTTAAGTTGGAAGAAATTGTATTTCATAGAATTCTAAAAGTCTGAACCATTTAGGTTATTTGCAGTCTAAATGGACACAATGGTTTTACGGTTGAAAGGGCGAGAATCTGGGAGCGCAGAGAATGATGAGGACGCCAGTTCTCACTAAATTTTGAGTGACAGATGTGTTTTAAAAGAGTTAACAAAGCAAAATCTCTAAAATGAATAAACGTACCTTCAGTCTGTTTGACTCCCGAGTGGATTTCCTGCTTCTCTCCCGTGTAATATGTACTCCCAGAGCCATTTTCCTGCTGGGTGCACTGGTGCGGTTTCTCCTGTGAACAAACGAGGCATCGATCGATAAATGGCTAACAATCACCAACTCTGTAAACACATTGTGTCCTGAAGGTTTTGTGTGTTTTCCAATAGATTTAAACCAAAAGTTTCATCACGACTTTCTCAACAGCTTTTCACATACTTTTGCCTTTCTGTCTTCTCCCTGCATGAGACACCCACACAGACACAGAGTGACACCATTACTCAGTGACAGTGTCTGGATTTGATATAGGAATGCTAACAGCAGACAGGATGTTCTTGAGTGTGATTATACATAATTACAGAGCTGATGCAGCAGCTGTGCATGGCCGTCTGCTTTAAAGTGGCCGTAATGATATCTGTGGCATAGTATATTGTTTTTAAACAACCATATTCGCCATCTGGAGGAGGACATTTTCTTTAAGGTATGAGTGTTGGACTGCTGCTTCTTCTCTCTGGACCTCTGAGCTGTATTATGACTACTTGTAAACACTTTTGTTGCTCACTGTAAATAATAATAAAGGCAGTTGTGAACAGGACAGATTATTTAATACAACCCCGATTCCAAAAAAGGACAGCGTGAAAATGCAATTCGTAAATCTTAAACTCATTTTATTTATTGTTATTTTATTTATTTATTTTTTTTTTTTAAAAAGAGGAGCTTTAACAATATATTTAGTTGAATTATTAGTTGTTTATAGGTTTCAGTTGTAGTAAAATACTTTTTTGTGAGTATGCCACACACATTTTGATTTCAGGCATGAAGCAAGCAGCAATTTCCTGTCACAGACTCTATAAAAGATGGATGTACCTTCCAGGTCTCAGAAGTGGGGCCTGGGTAGCCCCAGTCTGGGGGAGCTAACTTGGTCCATGTTTTAATTTTCTTCATAGAAGTCTTTTGGTTCGCTCTTGGGAGACCCCAAAAATGATCCCTGACAACATAGCTCCTGGGATAACTAGGACACACAAAGGCCTCCAGGACGATAATCTGGCAATTCATGGAGTGGTCTCCTTGGTTTTAGGCGTTTCAGGTAGGAGGCCCCGGGGCAGTAGGACACACTGGAGAGATGACATCTCTTGGCTGGTTTGGGAAAGCCTCAGGAAAACATGTCGAGTGGTGTCCAGGGAGAGGGAAGTGTGGACTTCTCTGCTTAGGCTGTATAAATAATTATTTTAGCTGATTAGTTCCATTCCTGTTCATTGAGAAACAGCTTGAGAGTCGCCACTGCTGCTCTCCCGGCTGAACTGCAGCCAATTTTCTGTGCAACAGGATTAGGAAGCAGAATTCATTAGCCTCTTGCTCACTTCCAGCAATGCAACACAAAAAAACCCATAAAGGAAAACCTGATGATATATTTTACATTTCCACTGCTGCACTAAAACGCAAGAGATGTTTTTCCTTTCTATTCAAGGTCGCAAGAAAGTCTGACAGATGGATTGGAAAGTACAAAGATTTTGATCATTTGCACAGCCACGAATATCCTGCCCAACTTTTTTAAAAGCTGCACATCAGCAGGACTTTACCACGCTTCAGTAACTGCTTGAGAAATCCTCCAGCAAATAATTCCCACCCCCCCCCCCCCCCCCCCTTTTTCCTAATTGTTTCTTTCCTTCAAGGCAGCTGTTGCATCATTTGAAAAAACAAACCTAATGAGGTGCTGAGTCACAGGCAGATGAACTTATTTAGGGAAATATCCAACAGGAAGCAACGGTAACTTTAAATCTATCAAACGCCTCAAAAAGCTTCTACATTTTCAAAGTGACAAGCTAGAAAAATAAACTAGAAAAATAAAGGATACAGTTAAATATGGAGACACTCAGCGTTGTCCAACGATAGTTTGGCTGTTACATCCATCTGTTAATGACTAACTTTCAGGTGTGCTGCTCATTCAGCTTAAAGCTGCGTATACCACCATTCAGCTGTGGCCTGGAGTTAGACACCTGTAGTCTATAGCTAATCAGGACGCAGAACACAATGCACTCAAAATTGCATTAAAAAAAAAAAAAAATCTGTGAAACAGTGAGGCTGCGAAAGGTGAACTGCATTATACCGAGGGACCACTGTATATGTATCTGTAAATATATTCAGTAAATATATGCTGTAAGTCCAATGGAGTGAGTTCATTGTCAAAGTTTATATGGTCAGGTGTTCCAGTCACTTCCATGGTGACAGCGGTATAACTTTAAGCACCTTGGCATGCAGACTGCTTCTACAGACAGTGGCAAACCATTCTACCTTTATGAAGAGGAGCTAGAGGCATACTCTGATGGGTCAAGATAAGTGGCAAACATTTACCCTATTTAAATTTATGCTGGAATTATTGTGTGACAGCAGAAATGTGCATAAACAACACAACCGTTTAACAGAACGGTTTGTCAGATATCACTGAAAAATTATCCTAGCGGCAGCGATGTCTGGTATACCATCCTACAGGTAGGATAATCTTTCAGCTTCGTCTGGTAAACCATCCTACCGGTAGGATAATTTTTCAGCTTCGTCTGGTAAACCATCCTAACCGTAGGATAATTTTCCAGCTTCGTCTGGTAAACCATCCTACCGGTAATTTTTCAGTTTCGTCTGGTAAACCATCCTACCCGTAGGATAATTTTCCAGCTTCGTCTGGTAAACCATCCTACCGGTAGGGTAATTTTTCAGCTTCGTCTGGTAAACCAAGGACACATCTAAAACATACAAGACACCGGCCCTCAAGTCCTGGAGTTCGACACCTGTGATTTAGAGGTTTTTTTTAAGTTTAATCAGTGAGAGTGTGTGGTTGGGTGCCTCTTTCTGTTACCCCAGTGATGGAGTGGTGACCCGTTTGGAGTATACCCGCCTTGGGTATGTGGGGGGTAAGATTAAGCACACCCATGAGTGGAGGGAGTTTTAATTAACTTTACTGATACAATATGGAATACTTGTATAGAAATGAATTGTATTTTATTTATTTAGATTTAACTAAATCTTAAAAAAGGAACTACTGAAACTACAAAAAAATTTGAGACCATAAAAATTAAATATTGTATCAGTATTTATTTTACTACAAGCGCCAACCTTCTTTATGTCAGTGTGATCGTCATCACAGCGTCATGAATTCCTCAGGCACCCACCATCACAGATAAACCTCCTGAAATTAAATGTATTAATTTTACAAACAGATACTCATTTAGATGCAATTAGCAGTAGGCTCAAATGCCTGTCACAAATTTGTGTGCTTAATGTTCTCCTGCTTATACTTTGCGCGTTGACATTCAATCAACAGTACTTTTTTTTTTTTCTAAGCCAAAACCCTCTTTTCGCAGACTTGGTGCGTTAGTAAATCTGGCATTAAGTCTGCGAAAAGAGCTTTACTTACTTTACAATAAGGTGCAAACCAGTCAAAAACAAGAAAGTCAGATTAGACCTTGGCAGAAAACCGATCTACAGAGTTCTGAAGAGAAAAATATGGAGGAGGAGAGACATGATGATGGCAACATTCTGGTAGACGTACATATAATTATTGTTTATTGATGATGGTGTGCAGGGCTGTGCTGTATACAAAAGCTGCAAAACTGCACTTCGGTACTTCAAAGCGCAAATGGACCCAAAGCATACTGCAAAAGCAACCTAATAGTTTCTTAAAGCAAAGAAATGGCACAGTCGCAGCCACCTGACCTGACTCCAGTAGAGTATGCTTTTCAGTGTCCGAAGACAAAACCGATTGCAGAAAGACCCACAAACAAGCAGCAACTGAAGGTGCTGCAGTAAAGGCCAAGCTGAGCATCTCAAGGGAGCAAAGAAAGCATTTGGTGTTATCCATGGGTTCTCAACTACAGTCCTTACATTTATTATGGTAGTTTCTCCAGTCAATTTTGTGATTCATTTCCCGTTGATGTATTTGTTTTTGTCAAAACCCTGAAAAAAAAAAATCTGCATTTTACTTGCATATTGATCATTTGATTTAAAATCCACAGGGGTGGTAAACACAGGTAAAATATACTGTTTAGTCTCTAAAACTGTAATGAAAATCCATCCAAAACTTTTTAAGCAAACCTGACAAACAAAATCAAATAAAGTGCCACTTTTCTTTTGCAGGCATGTGACTTTTATACCATATTCTCCTGTAATTTAATTTGACACCTATACTGTCAATCTGATCATGTTTGAAAAAAAAATAACCCACAAAAACAAACTTTGTTTAACTAATTAAAAAGCCTCAAATTAAACTTGCCCCTCAGTTTTGCTGCATCTTTCTATGTGAATTGTAATAGCCTCTCTTTGTAGTTTTGAAGTGACTGAATATAATCTTTTCCACACAATTGAGTTCTTGGATCCCTCTGACATTCCTAAAAGAATGAAAAAATACTCCTCTTATGTTGTCACTCTCATTGTGATTGATCGGATATGTGATTTTCAGTCATTTGAAAACATTAAAACATTTTGCAGAAGTGCATACAGCCGCCTCTACATAGCATTTAAAATGCAACTCTTCGTAATCTAACATTCATTTTTCTCACTGAGACAAATGAGAAATTATCTGCGTGAATGATTTTTGGTGCGGGAAACCAATTATGTGTAATTACAGGACAAATCTGTGATGAGATTGGGAAATGGGAGAGGGAGAAGCAGAGAAAAATAACCTGCTGTATGACAGTCAGGAGAGCTTTACCATGGAGCACACACTCAGCTAAAAACAGTGCTAAAGGACAAATACATTAAGAAAGTTATTTTTTCATTTGTTTAAGTACTACAGCCTGAGGTGAAGTTGGTTTTTAGAGAGCAGGAGATTCCTACTGTAATGTCCAGGTAATGAAAATGTGCTCTCATAATGAACCTTTTACCCGAAGCAAACTACAACACAATGAAATTATAAATATGTAGTGTGGGTTGTTTTTGTGCAAATTAGTCCTACAGCAGTTTTCTGCAGTTATTGTAGATATATAAAATGCACCACTCTGCTGATGGGCTTTGTTGGAAGAAAACACATAAGTTTGAATGCTGAATGGATTCAGTGCTTTAAGACTTAAATAGAGACGAGTAAAGCAGCATCTGACAGTACAATGGGCTGAATCCCAATAAGAGGTTATAACCACAACATTTCATTAAAGACATTTGAGTTTTGCTTTGATTAAGACATTAAAACTCCACATCACCACAGTGGATTTTAAATCCACTAATCAAGATGTGATTGAAATGCAGATTTTCAGCTTTAATTCAAGGGGTTTAACAAAAGTGTCTATTAATTGTTTTGGTATTACTGCTATTTTTATGCACAGTCCTTCATTTTCAGAGGCTTAGATTTAATTGGCAAGTAGTTTCTTGGCCATGTAAGGCCCGCTCCCTCATTAATCCATGACAAACTATCAGATAAACGATCTGGATTTGATTTAAAGAGTTGGATTTGTACTTGGGAGCCAATTCACTGTAATTTTCAATATGAGGCTCAATAAGATGCAAGTGAGGGAGGCCATTACTAGGGTGAAAAAAACCCCCAAACCAATCAGAGAGTTGGCAAAAAGTTTAGTGGCTAAATCTGCAACCTGTTGCAATCATAAAAAGAAAGAATGAATTTACCAGCAACACCAAAGAGCCTGAAAGACCACAGAACACATTTAAAGTGTATGATCACAGAATTCTTTCCATGATTGGGAAAAACAGCCTCACAACATCCAGTCTGGTTGAGATTGTAAGAATGAACGTGTATCATTGTCAAGATCAAAGGGTTTACAACAAGGTGCAAAACACCACAGGAAGAAGAAAGACCTCTAAAAGAGTTCTGAAAGTGGTATGATTGTTGGTGCCATACAGGCAGTATTTTACAAACCAGCTGATCTACTGGGATTTTCCTCTACAATCATCTATAGCGTCTTTTAAACACCACAGCCTACCAAAGTATCATCACTGACCATGACTGATCCTTTTATAACCACAGTGTATTCATCTTTTAATCACACCATGTCACAAAGCTCAAATAATCTCAAACTGTCATTTTTTGTACCATGACAATACGTAACTGTACTCAAATGTTTTTCCTTCCCCATGTTGCCAAAGTACTTGCTCATAGGGGGTCATATGATTGTTGGGTTTTCCTCCGTATGTATTATTGTAGGGTCTACCTTACAATATAAAGTGCCTTAGACGGAGGGACTGCTCTTGTGATTTGGTGCTATATAAATAAAATTGAATTGAATAGAAATGTATACCTAACAAAGTGGCTGGTGAGTGTATGTTCTGGTGGAGGCACCTACTAATATTCATCGAGGTATAAGATCGATTTTACTGTCAGGATAAACTGAGATGCAGTAGGTGTAGATGAGACGTTACCACACGTCTCAGGAGAAACATGTTGAAGGCAGCGATGAAAGACTGATGAAATTTATAGTGACATGAACTGACTGCACATGTTTTTTTATTTATTTTTATATTTTTAATCTTACGTTTGTCTTTAAAGTCATAAGTTCAGCTGATGCGTTTGAGCCAGACTGCAGCTCTACATGTCAGCTGATAATCTCAAGACGTGCTGAGAGTGTTTGGTGCTGATAACGATATTGATTTAGCAAACTCCTCAGGCTTCCAATACCATCTATTAAGCATCTGATTAAAGTAAGTATTGAACGACAACTATTGTGTCTTATTCAGTGTGGCACAATTGACGGAGCATCAGAGACAAATTGTTGCTGTCAGTCAGCTGGTAGAGGAAGGTTAAGGCAGGAAATGTTTGAATACTGCAGCAGTTATCTTAAATTAGCATTTTTTTTAATTTTCAAAAGCGTGTAGGCGTTGTTAATTTTCTTAATTCCTGGCAAATTTCTCTTTAGTAAAAAAAAATGTAGCGACAATTTAATTAAGCTTTAATTAAGTGTTCGATAAATTTGAATCAGAAGTCATAGGATCCCATCGCTGCCCCCCTATAAAATGTTTGTTTTTCCAGCAAACATAGCTCTAAATTGGTAAAACCAGTATGTCAAGACAAAGGAGCTGTTATTTCTGTTCATCTCATGATGTCTGTACTTAAAATTCACTGGTAAACTCAGAAGGTCAAGCATGTGCTGAAGCGACTGCAAGTACCTAATTTTTATAGTAATTGATGCATCTGCACACATCGAATACAGATGCTTTCAGATGTTCACCTTCAACGACAACAACTTCTTCCGCTCATCTGCAAACAAATCTGTGTTTGCCGGAGTGAAGCAAACAAAGTTAGAGCGGTAATAACAAGCAGTAATTAAAGCTCATTTCACGCTGCTGCAGTTTGTGATGCTGCACACATCAAGACATTTGTCAAAATTTCTTAGGATCCTCAGAGGCACATCGCCCCTGTCAGTAAGTCCCATAACCTTTCCAGACACTGATCAGCCGATGCTCAGGTTTTCACTCACTTCATCCTTAATATGAAATAATAGGACAAATATCAGCTAACTAATCAGGCACTGATAAGCGAAATGAAAAACACTGATTATTGTGGCACCTGTTAGTAGATAGGAATAACTGAACATTTTGTCCTCAAAGCTGATGTGTTTGACGTAAGAAAAAGGATTTAAACAAGTTTCACAAAGGACAGATTGTGATTGCTAGATGACTGGCAAAACTGTTGCTGGTCTGCAGTGGAACAGTGCTGAACCACCGACAGTGCCACGTGCCCAGTGATGCACATGGGGAGTGAAGACTGTCTGTGCTCCCGTGTGGTCCAATCCAACAGGCGAGCTACTGTAGCTCAAATTGCCAAAAAAATTGGTCCTTATAGAAAGATGTCAGAATAGTCAGTTTGCTGTGTATGCAAGCTGCAGACCAGACAGGGTGCCTATGCTGAACCCTGTGCACCACTCAAAGTGACAATGAGAACACGAGCATCAGGACTGGACCATGGAGCAATGGAAGAAGGCGGCTGATGAATTATGTTTTCATGCACCCTGCTCAGCGTGCATGTGCATGATTTACCTGGGGAACCTGGCACCAGGATGCATGATGGGAAGAAGGCAAGCAAGTGATGGCAGTGTGAGGTTTTCGGGCAAAACCTGCTAGAAAAGCATGGGGCGTCCATGTGGATGTTACTTTGAGGTGTACCACCTACCTAAACACTGCTGCAGAGCATGCACACCTTTTCATGAGAATGATATTCCCTGATGGCTGTGGCCTCTTTCAGCAGAATAATACACCCTGCCACAAAGAAAAAAAAAAAAGTTCAGGAATGGTTTTAGGAGCACAACAATGATTTTGAGGTTTTGACTTGGCCTCCAAAACCTCCAGATCTCAGTCTAATTGAACAACTGTGGGATGTGCGGGAAAAACAAGTCCGATCCACGGAGGCCTTTACAGCTTAGAGGACTTCAAGGATCTGTTGCTAACATCTTGGTGCCAGATACCACAGCACACCTTCAGGGCTCTATGGAGTCTATGCCTTGATGACTCAGTGTTGTTTGGCAGCAAAAGGGAACCAACACAATGTTAGGTAGGTGGTCATAATGTTATGCCTGACATTGCGTGTATAACTAAATCAAATGTTATCACCAACATCTAGATTTTAAATAGAATTTGCAGCATATAACAGTTATGGTCTCGGTTCATCAAAATCACATTCTTAGAAAATTTTCTATCAAAATAATTTCTTCGTGCCTTAGAAGTGGCTTAAATGTTAACACCATTCTAGAAGAGATCTAGCTTCAGGTTCTGAAAAGTGAAGCCACAGTTTAAGTGCCTTAAACCTGTACTACTTTTAAGGGCCAACAGGGGGCAGCCTCTCTAACTGTAAACAGCTTTTTGGTACAGAAATCTTTGAGAAAAAAACAGTTTTTGTTTGCTGTGCATTGAGATCTCTGTAAACACTTTGCTGATGAGTTTGAGCTCATTCACCAGTTTCACATCGTGCTGAAAAATGTTCAGTTTGTAAATTGTGCTCATTGTTAACTTCAGAAAGGAGGATTATCCAGGATTTGCTAATTGGCTTACAACATGTCAATCACAAGTCTCTACCCAGTGATCGTGTGATGTCCACATCCACTCATTGTTCACCACAATGAGTTTCAAAACACCAAGCAGGCAACAGCAACCAGGGGGTGACACCACAGATCTTCAACACTGTATGGGAATGTAATTCTATAAAACTGGTCTCATTCAACACGAGCAGGCTTATGAATATGTAAATTGCTATTTAAAACCTCCCTCTGCTGCTTTTCTTGTTCACATTCTCAGTGTGCTAATACTTTTGCCACTTACAAGTTTTCTTGTTGCATGGAGGGAAACGCAGAAACAGTCCACATGTGGAAATGTGCGCATTAATCAAGTCAAGGAAATTCCAGAAAATGTATTCCATTCATTTGGATACACAGGAAGTTGTTCAGTGGGTGAAACATTTCATAACTCATCCACTGACTTCTTCAGTCTTAAACTGACTGCAGGTTTTAATCTGTTAAGTGCCAAGAGCATTGCTGTGGATTACACACTGGAGGAAACCAAACCACTGGCTAAGCAGAGGGCACAATACAGAAGAGCCATCTCATCAGGATAGGACTCTGCCACCTACAGATGGTGGCTTCTCCTTTGGTGATAAGGATATGAACATCTAAGATGAGCAGAAAAAAAGAAATGACAATTGATAAACTGAGGCAGGGGCCAAAAGTTTTAATGCTGGAGAGAGGAAAAGGTGCTGAGGTTTGGGAAACCTGCAGTCAGCTAAGACTGAAGAAGACTGGAATGAGTGATTAAACATTTCTCCCATATCAATTAATCAGTCAGTCAACCAGTCAGTTAATCCATCCATCATAGTGGGTTGGTGGGTGGAGCTGCCATAGGGCAACACAGGTTACACCGTGGACAGGTCACAGGTCTGTCACACTGCTAACACAGACAGCCAACCACACTCACATTCACATCTATAACCAATCACCATTTAACCCATTCCCACTAACGGCATGTCTCTGGACTGTGGGAAGAAGCCGAAGTACCCGGAGAGAAGCCACACAGACTCTGGGAGGACACGCAGGCTCCACATAGAAAGACCTCAGCCAGAGAGCTGATTCAAACCCAGGACCTTCTTACTGTGAGGCAACACTGCAAACCTGCATTCACATGAACACAACCAACTTTCTGGCACATGCTAAGGTCTTACTTTTGTATCACAAGATGGAAAAAACCCCAGTGCCCAATGAGTAAACCAGCAGGTCTGGCACAAAAAGGTACCATTTCTCTGGGTCAGGGTGAGAAACTGTGACAGAATGTATAAAAAAGTAAATAAATAATCCCATGCTATACACCAACATAGTGCAATGTGCACTATGCAGAAAAACATTCATAAATTACATAAATTACACATATAATACCATCAAAATGTGAAAACTGCATTAAACTCTGGGTGATAAAGGACTATAATGATGCAGCTGGCTACTTTTGCATGCACTGACATTCCAGCTGGAGTTTGTTTCATATTATGGCAAACAAAAAAGAAAAACTATTTTTTCAAGTAATGAACATAAGTGGAGCGGGATAAACTGAACAGCTCAAGGTTAAAAGGTACTACAAGAATATAGGATACTTTGGCTAACTTAAAACATTTCCACTCAGGCTCACTGGGGGTGGGGCAATTTGTTAAAGACAGAAATTGCTGAACAATAATAAAAGCAACAAATATCAAGTAAAAATGAAAAATACAATGGAAATTAAAAACAATACAAAAAGAAAAACAGACATATACACTCTGGTGTCTTCAAACTCAATTAAAGCGGTAAGCCAAATGACAAAAATATATTTTAAGGAGGGATTTAAGTCCAAAGTCGTTGGGCCCGTACTGCAAAGACTCACCTTTAGTGACTAAACAAGCCTTCAGAATCACTAGCCAGAAAATGTCAAGCAGCAGCCAGCCTCATATGGAGCATCTCACAGACAGGCAGCCTGTGTAGGACTTTGAAAACCGACATTAAAATCTTAAAATCAATTTTAAAACTAACAGGTAGCCAGTGAAAGGCTGCAGGGACTCATTCGCCTGCTTTCCAGGCAGCTAGTCTATTCTTTACATCACTTCCTCTTTCTCACGCTGTCAAACTCAGCCTCCGTTCGGTGTGCTTTAAATCTCAGTGCTCTTCTGTCATTCTGCTTTCCAGACTCTGGTGCAAACCGCCTCCTCCCCAACTCTGCCCTATTCCCATCCAAGCCTCCATCTTCATCACCACCAGTGTGTAGACTCTGGGGAGGAGGGGTCCTGTCATAATTTCTGTTCTGCTATGTTGGTTAATCCGAGTTTAATTGTCAAATAGCTTATTAATCAAATTCTATATCTTAATAAATCATATTAAATTCTTGCAAATTATCTCTCCTTATTGAGCTACCTTTGCTCCCCGATTCTGATTCAAGTCAGAGTTGAAATTCAGAGTGTTTAATCCAGGCACCCCCACAGAGCAGACAGATATTGTTCTGAGGTGTAGTCTTCAGCTCCGCGGAGCTGTAATGGGAGTTTTCTGAAGATTTTAGTTTCCCAAATGCAGCAACTAATAAATAAATTGAAATGACATGTTGAAGTCAGTGTAACAGTTGTATTAACCTTTTCTTTTGCACTTTCGCCGATAAGCAAGAGCTATTAGGGAACAAACAGCATTTCAAGATAAGTTGGTTCTCATGAAGCTTCAGGCTGCTCGCTCACCGTTTCTATCATTCCTGCTGCACGGTTTCATTTTGATTTGTTGGTGAAAAACTCATTCAGCCCAACGAACCATAAAAGCTGAATTTCATCCCTGAGTGAGATAACTTAGAGGTATATTGACTGCATGGACATTAGAAGCAGGGGAAAGAGCATCACATAGAATCCACCTGTGTCTTACATCTCTGCGAGTCTCCTTTTTTCCCTCTCCATTCATTCACTATGACCCACTGACCCTCTCACTGGGTGCTGTGAAATGGACAAATCTTTCAGTTTTTCAGTGTAATTGAAGACCCCAGCAGAGTTACAGGTTTTCCAGTAGGGAGCACTGTTAGTATGTGTCAGTGTGTAACAGCAGATGCCTGCCGAGGGTTGTCCCAGTGATTTGTTTGTCCTGCAGAATGAGTTTGCTGCCTGTCATTAAAGCAGCCAAGCAGGGAGAAACAGTCTGTCTGTCACGAGTCCCTCTGTGGCTGTGCCGAGTTCAGCTTTCCCCAGGCTCGCTCCGTCTATATCTGTCTGTGTTTGTCTCTCTGCTCGCCTCGTCCATCATGCTGCAGACACAATCGCTCCATCTACATTTCAAACATTTAGCTGATGCTGTCATCCAGAGCCGATCATAACATCTGCAACTTTACAAGAAGAAAACATTGTTTGCGTCCTATAACAAAGCTTTAACATGAGTAGTTCAATGATAAACAATGTATCACAGTATCTGCACATTTGAAGCCAGAAATTTGACTTTAATAGACTCGATACAGTTTGAGTGCATGTGTACACACTCACCGTCCTCTTTGACCTCATTCATTTACACTTCAAAGGAGAAGTAGATAGTAGATACAAGTGGAAAGCTTTTTTTGGAAGGCTGTCTTGCTCAGCCTTACACATGGATTGATAAGACTGGTCACCTGGGAGCTGCTGCTTCTCCACATGAGCCAGTTCAGGTGGTTAAGGCGTCTGACTCCTTGTTGTAAGTGACATATTTTGGATATGTTCAACTGAGAGGAGACCCTCTCAGACTGGTGGGGTTAAGATTAAGGAGGAAAGGTGGGGGATGAAGAGAAGAGATAAAAGCATCTGTGTTAAGTTGGAAAGAAAAGCAAAACAAATAAAAGCTTGAAATGAACTGAAGAAAAACTGCATATGTTCTAGATAAATGAAATTATGGGGTGTCACGTACTGTTGTTCTTAGTAAAAAGAAAAAGAAAAAAACCCAGAAAACCCAAAGATGAATGGAGAATAAGTGCTCAGTGCATCATGGGAAGCTACCCAGCAACCAGACCTTATTGCAGCATAACTAAGGGATGGCTCAGGGTCACCTGATCCAGCTTTAACTGTAAGCTTTAATGAAAAACAAAAAAGTTTTTTCCGTCTCCTGCATCCAAAGTGAGAGCTGGTTTATTTTGAGTGCAAGTCTTCCAATCTCAGTGCTAATTGTCTGTTGTCTTCTTACTGTTTCACTTTGAAAGTTCATTTTCTTAGGCGTCTTCTTGTGGTTTTCAGTTCATTTTTATTTATATGGTTCCAGTTCGCAACAACGGTCACCTCAAGATGCTTTATATAGTAAGGTAAAGACCATTCAGTGTTAGAAAGAGCACTTGGTGAGAGTGGGAAGGAAAAACTTTCTTTTAACAGGAAGAAACCTCAGGTAGAACAAGGCTCAGGGAGGGGCAGCCATCCACCGCCACTGGTTGGGGATGAGAGGAAAGAGAAGAGAGGGGAAGCCCCCCGGCAGCCTAAGCCTACAGCACCATAACTAAGGGATGGCTCAGGGTCACCTGATCCAGCCCCAAGTATAAGCTTTAATCAAAAAGGAAACTTTTAAGCCTAATCTTAAAAGCAGAGAGAGTGTCTGTCTCCTGAATCCAAACTGGGAGCTGATTCCATAGTAGAGAGGCCTCATAGCTGAAGGCAATGCCCTCTATTCTGCTTTTAGGAACCACCAGTAAGCCCGCAGTCTAAAAATGTCGTACTCTGTTACTGTGCAGTCTTCACAGAAAGATACTGCAGCACACTGTTGCACTGCTATGGTATTTTGCCAGCAAGTGGTGCACAATGTGGGATTTTAGTAGGATGAATGAAAGTCACTCACAATGTTGAATATGTGCGAATTAAAAATGATATTTGTACATAACAAAGTGTGCAAGGAAGAGCTTGATGAACACAGTGCAGCAATTACTATTAAAACACTTTAGGAGCACAGCAGTGTGCAGACTTATCTGGTTTTAAACTGATGCTCTCTTTTTGCGAACCTCCCTTTGGTGAAATTGTCAGTTTTACTTATGTTCAACTTGTCTCTGCAGGCTGAGATTACCATTGTTGTGCAGAGGGAGTGCAAACTATAACTCAATCTATGTTTTCTGCTGTATAAATGTGCCGAGGAGGGATCAGTGCAGTCTATTAAAATGATGAGATAGTAAAGTATAAACACGCAGCACTCCCTTGAGTTGTCATAGATTACTCACTATGCTTTGGGAATGTGTTTCATGCATATATAAGCTTTATGTGAATGTGAGTACATATATGTGTGTTCCTACCCTTTATCAGAACCTCCCAGCTCTCCAGAGATTTCATTTACAGTACATATGGATTATTGTCTGACAGCTCAGTCTATATTAAGGCTGTTTATTTCCATCCATTGCTCTCAATAATCCCCGAGGTGCAGCAGTGCTCTCATTTCTGCTGTTGCGGTGTCTCCCTTCTCCCATACATTGCAAATGTAACGGTACTTTCTTTGTTGAATGAGATGAGATCTGGGAGCTTTCCTCCCTGCCTGTGTGGGAAGCTAAGCAACCAATCTGTGTGCCTGGCTTTGCATTGTTATTGTTCAGCAGACACTGGAATCAATTTTAAAATTGCAGCAGGACAGTAAAAGCAGGAGCATCAGTAGCAGACGGCACTGAGCCCAACACCTTCCAAAATTTAATCAATAGCAAAGTCACATGACACCCCTCTTCACTCCATGACGACTGGAAAGAGGGCAGTGTGGAGTGTGATATAGTGGAAGGCTTATCAAAAAATGCAGCTTTGTGCAATCGCATCATAATGGTGACTGTACCTTCCATTCAGATGGTCAGAGATGACTCATCTCTTTCTTTATCACAGACACAAAAAAGTATTTTTATCCTAAACATAGTGAAAATGTTTGCGTAGATCATGTATTTGTCCACAGTTGTAGGATTGTCCTGCGCTCCAAAAATACCCTCGGAGCACGACTCTGAATACAGAGGCTGAAAGCAACGGGGTGTGGATGCTTTCATGCTTTAAAATGATTGGAAGCATTTTCAAATGTGAACGCTATGAGCTTGCGCTGCCAGAAACTGCTCATTTTTTCAGTAAATGTTATCACAGGAAGGCAGAAATTTGAGCACAGGACTTATAAAAGGGGACATGTCACTTGTATTTTAAAGAAGGAAGGCTTAAACAAGGGAAGGACCTGTTAGGAGTCAGGTTCATCCACAGAAACAAAGGCGCTTTTGAAGAGCAGCTTCATTGTAAATTTAGCACTTAGGGTGAATGCTGACCTATAAACTGATCATATATGATGCAGAAACTAACTAGAAGAATTGATTTGTAACCCTAATGTAAATAAAGCTCAGAGACACACTTCTCACTGAATTCATGGGTGTAAGAAAAGTAGTTATAGTAGCAAAGTTGGCAACAATTCAGTTCCTTTTAACAGGAAGAGACCTCCAGCAGAACAAGGCTCAGGAAGCAGTGCGATGTCTGCCGCAATGTTACAAGATAACATGATAGACAATAAATACTTACAAACACACATGGATTATCTCTTCAACAGAAAATTGATGAGACTTTGTTCATTTTACTTGGAGAATTTTGCACTGACAATGTAAAATAATTACATGAAAATGTTGTAATTTCATGTTTTCATTTTGCATTATAATAAAATACAACTTTAGGGAACTGGGGTGTTTGGTGAGATGTCCACACCTAAGACAAAGACTGTGGCACTGTTTTAGAGCACGCTCTGAGCGCCTTTTATAGAGGCACTCAGACTTGCTGTTGATCGATTAACCGAATTCATTTCGTTAACAGCACCTAGGTACTAATTGAACGTGATCCCGTAATTCCTACAGAAGCAGTAAGAATGGACTTTCTTTTCAGAAGAATCTTTGCTATCCTTTGTAAACCTATCCTTTTCACATTCCTGTATGTGATCAAAAATATGGAAAAACCTCAACAGGTCTATCAGATGGAGGATTGAGGTTTTTCTCCACAGCAACATGCATGCTGGACCTCCTGACTCCAAACGTGAACAGATGTTTACTTGTGTTAGGAATAAAACAGGGTAAATTATTCAATTTGGTGTTGTTCTTCTTATCAACTTGTATTAAGTTGTTTCTGTTTAAGTTTTAAAAAGTCTAAAATTAGATTTTAAAAGCGTGCAACATCCCTAAAACTCCAGGGATGGAGGAGACTTGACTGATTGCGAGTTAAATATTCTAGTGTTCCTTGTTTCAACTTGTAGTGAAACACTAGAGTATTGAATTATTGAAGTAATCAGTATGTTATTCTGCGCTGTGACCGGAGGCAGAACTTGGATTTTAGTACAGCGAGCTGAATAATACAAAGCAGACGGAGGAGAGACGATCAGAGGAAGAACGACAGGCCGCAGCTCGCCATGCTCCACCGACACTTTCTGCTTACTGCAATCAGGTAAAGATTTGAAAACGGGAGCACAGGTGCAGTCTGATGTGGAAGCCATCCAACAGGAGATAACAGAGGGCAGAAAGCTGTGCGTGATCACGTGACCTCTCTAAATCAATTATGAATAAACTTAGAAGGTGGCAGCTTTTTTTCCCCCCTGTTACTCAAACACAAAACCCCAAACTCTGGGTTACACCGGAGAGCCCAGGTTCAGTGGGTTTGAGAGAAATCGTCTATGAACTTCTATATAAATAAAGTTGAAATTTTCTAAGACAAGCGTCTTTGGTTTTCCACAGCAAATGTCTTCTTATAAAATTCTAAATTCCTCAGTGACATAATGCCACCCTCACACAAACATTTCACAGGTTTGATCTCAGCTGTAAAAGAGGAATCAGAAGCCATTTACCTGAGTAGACGTTTAGCAGCTTGTTGGCGTTGCTCTTCTTCTTCAGTTTTTATGCTACACACAACATTAAATGTGCACGCTGCCACCTACTGAAGGTAGAAACATTTTTTTTGTTCCACTTTCCTTAAACTTTATTCTAAAACAAAAACCTTTAAACATATTTGCATCTTCTCGGCTCATATTAAACTATTACTTTAAAAAAGTGTTTACATTAATCTCACATATATAATTTATTTACATAATGTCTTTTACAAAAATATTTGACTACATCTCTATAAAAAAACATTGGCTTTAAAAGATCAAAGAGAAAATGGATTTTTCAGTTAAAGCTTTAAATCTGTATTAAAGCTATATTAAAGCTATTAATGATGTCCCCAAAACAACTGGGATGTTGTATAAAGTGTAAGTTCCAGTAGATTGCAGTGATCAGCAGATCACTCAATACATAGTTTATGGTACACCATCTGGTGCCCCTGGACACATCATCAGTGATGTAACATGGGGTCATTGGGGGTTTCGGGTCTTTCAATAATCAGACCCCCTCTCCCTGCGACCCAGCCAGCTCCAGCTTGTGTCCAGGTAGCGCTGCCCTACATGCCATGCCTCTCCTCTGTTGATCCACAGCCACCTCGATGCTGCTTCTGCTGGGTTGGTGACCAACTTGATAGCTATTCGCTGGTTAACCCCTGTGATGCCTAGCATTTTGTATGCCCTGCAAACAGATTGGCCCATGAATCCTCTACATCCCACTTCAATGGTTTGGCATCTCTGGCTACATTTAATTAAAATAGTACCAACGCATTCTCTGTTCTTTGAACAACAGTGTTTCAGAGTTGAGGAGACCTGCTGGTGCTGCTTTAAAGGTGAAAAAGTTTCCCATTCTCACTTGAGCTGCTCAGCACTTTAGGGGCCTCTTTCGTCATAATACCGTGAAGGCTTTGTGCTGGATTATGGAGCAGGATGTGGTTTGACATTGTCTTGCCATCCCTGAATTGATGTTATCTGGATGGCTGCATATGTTGCTTTAAAACCTGCATGTTTTAAAGCAACATACTGGAACCAGTTCTATGGAACCAGCTTCCGGTTTGAATTTGGGAGACAAACACTACCTCTACTTTTAAGATCACCTTTCCTTTTTGCTAAAGCATATAGTTAAGGCTGGATCAGGTGACCCTGAATCCTCCCTTAGTTATGCTGCAATAGGTGTAGGCTGCTGGGGGTTTCCCATGATGCACTGAGTATTTCTTCTTCATTCATCTTTCTCACTCACTCACTGTGCATTGAATCATACTTGTTATTAATCTCTGTCTCTCTTCCACAGCATGTCTTTTATCCTGTCTTCCTTCTCTCACCCCAACCAGTTGCAGGAGATAGCCGCCCCTCCCTGAGCCTGGTTCTGCTGGAGGTTTCTTCCTGTTAAAAGGAAGTTTTTCCTTCCCACTGTCACCAAAGTGCTTGCTCATAGGGGGTGATATGATTGTTAGGTGTTTTTCTCTATGTATTATAAAACTGAATTCAAGTTGAATTGAATTGAATTAAAACCCACATGTACTGTTGAATATAACAGGGCATTCGCGGATGCCGAGTTTTGAACTGGGCATTGGTAACAGGTTAGAAAGTCTTTGGCCTTATTCACAATATCCACAAAATAATTTAAAATTTGTATTGGTCAGACCACAGGTTAGTTTCCCACCTAGTTTCAGTCAGATCAGCTATTCTCTCATAGATGAGAAAACATTATAAAACAGTATTATTTATCCTTACCAGTTGTAACCAAATTTCACCCAAAGTCACTATGATTCCCTTCAGAAAATAAACAATTTAAATTTGCTGTTAAACATCAGTTACTTCCTCTCATGGACATCAGGAAAGGCTTTCCTTGCACCAATCATCCCTTCTGTTCATCCTGAACATTCAGTCCAAGTGATAAACACAAAACACACAGTCCTTATTAAATTCCAAAATCGTTTTAAAAGTTTATCTGAAATTAAAACAGGGCTTCAGCAGTCTCAGCTAGACACATCAAATCCTTCTGCTTGTTCCTGCAACTTAAGAAAGAAACATAATAAGAAAATCTGGCACTTAAACAGCTGCAAAGCTGGAAGCTTAATTAATTTAATTAAGACTGCTGTGGGTTCATATTACCTTCGGATAAGCCCTAAAATACTTTTCTTCGCAAAACAGGTGCTGGGAGTTTTGCTTCCCATTACATCATTTGGAGGCACAGGAGGTGGGGATCTCTAAAACACACACTGCTCAGTGTTCGTGTGCTCCCCTCACAGTTACAAGAGAAAACCGTCAGCCTGTTTAAGCTCTGAGAAGAGAAAAAGGGTTACAAACGATAAAATCCACTTTACTGCTACAGTTTCATGTGGTTTTATCTGTCACCAGATGCTGCATTGGTGACATTTCTGACTATTTTTGTACAAGTTCCATGGCCAGGTAGCAAACATGTTACCACAAACGGTAATTAGTCATGGCATAGATACATTTTATGTGGCCCAAACAAAACAACATCTGCAATTTGGCCCATATGAGATGGACCTGTGGCTGTTTGAGGCAGCCGGACACAAACCAAATCAGTCTGTCAGTCGAGGTCAAATACCGTCTAGGCAGACAGACATTCATTGCTGTGTGGGCAATGTTCAGCAAATGTTGCCATGTGACCAGGATATTTCAGCTTTGAATAAACTTTTGATTAATTTGTGTCAAATGTTTGGGACGGCTGTATGTATCAATTTAGTTTGTTAAACAGTGTCACTCTGAGTGACAGCAATACCCATAAAAATGTTTATTACGACATCAAGATGGATAGCTTTAAATCAGTGCAAAATATACCACAGTGAGATGTTGCACTGGACATATTATATTTATTTACAGCTCGATATCTTAAATATTGGATTTTTTTAGCACAGCTTTGGATGATCGACACTCCTAAAATCATTTTTATCTTATACAGGGCCTTTGTGCAGCTGCTTATGATTTAAACAAGCTTCTTTTTCTTGATGGCCAACCTTGCCTCAAGCCGACCTTACTGCATCACCTGCAGGTTGTACTGAATGCAGCACTTCACCTTATATTAGGAAAGAAATGGTAAGATCACATCGCTGGAAGCCCTACACTGGCTTCCAGTCCATGTCAGGATCCACCCAGTTTAAATTTCACAGTTTTCAGCAGTCTTAGCGGTTTGTCACCACCATATAAACTGAACCTTTACAGCCCCATGCTTCTACTAGAGCGCTGAACTCTATGAACCAGCTGCTCTTTGAAATTCCTGGTTCAAGGCTCAAAAGCAGAGGAGATGAAACCTTTTCAGTGGTGGGTCCTACTCTGTGAAGCAATCTACCTTTCTGCATAAGAGCTGCCAAATCACTCCGTCATTTTAAAGCACTGTTAAAAGCCCGTTTTGTCATGCGTGCTTCCAGTTCTAGTTGAGCAGAGTATCCTGTTTTTTCATTGTACAAGCACAGACATATTTCCTTCTGTTACTGTTTAATTTCATGATTTCTTTTTACCAAAAAGTCCCACTGAACGACACAGGAAATCATTCCTGCCTGTGGCCATCTCCCTGTACAACTCCTGCATCCAATACACTGTAAACACTGCAATAGTTACATCCTTTTGCACACACTCTTTTCTGACTCTAATGTTGCTGTCTATTTTCTTGATATTTATTTATAATCACATCTGTCAACCCTGGATATTTATTATTTGGTGATTTGTATATATTGTGCTATTCCATATATCTTAACATATTGTATTGCCAATAGTCTAGTCTAACCCACATAATTTCCCTAGGGATTAATAAAGTATTCTGATTCTGACTTTTCAAATTAAGATTATAAATTTTATATTTTTAATTTATCATTGGGCAGTTTAGTCTATATTTATTTATTGTACTGACTGCTGTGTATAATACAGATTTTGCATAGCCTGCACAACAGGTCTTTAGTTGACTACTGAAGTTGTTTTAAATGCACTGTAGAAATAAACTTGAACGTCTTGACGTCTTTCTTCTGATTGGCTGTCCATCACAAACTTCAATTTCAATTCAATTCAATTTTTAGCCAAAACAGGAGAAATATGCTCTCTCTTTCTAGTCCCTGTCAGGACTCTTGCTGCAGCATTTTGGATTAGCTGAAGGCTTTTCAGCGAGTTTTTTGGACATCCTGATAATAATGAATTGCAGTCGTCCAGCCTGGAAGTAATAAATGCATGAACTAGTTTTTCAGCGTCACTCTGAGACAGGATATTTCTAACCTTAGAGACGTTGCGCAAATAGAAGAAAGCAGTCTTACATATTTGTTTAATATGTGCATTGAAGGACATGTCCTGGTCAAAAATGACTCCAAGGTTCCTCACAGTGTTACTGGAGGCCAAGGTAATGCCATCCAGAGTAAGAATCTGGTTAGATACCATATTTCTAGGCTTTTCAGGGCCGAGTACAATAACCTCAGTTTTATCTGAATTAAGAAGCAGAAAGTTAGCGGCCATCCAGGTCTTTATGTCTTTAAGACATTCCTGCAGTTTAACTAATTTGTGTGTGTCATCTGGCTTCATGGACAGATAGAGCTGGGTGTCATCGGCATAGCAGTGAAAATGTATGCTATGTCTTCTAATGATGCTGCCTAAGGGAAGCATGTATAATGTAAACAGAATTGGTCCTAGCACTGAACCCTGTGGAACTCCATAATTAACCTCAGTGTGTGAAGAGGACTCTCCATTTACATGCACAAACTGGAGTCTATTAGATAGATATGATACAAACCACTGCAGTGCAGCACCTGTAATACCTACAGCATGTTCTAATCACTCTAATAGGATATTATGGTCAACAGTATCAAACACTGCACTGAGGTCTAGCAGGACAAGCACAGAGATGAGTCCACTGTCAGAGGCCATAAGAAGATCATTTGTAACCTTCACTAAAGCTGTTTCTGTGCTGTGATGAGCTCTGAAACCTGACTGAAACTCTTCAAATAAACCATTCCTCTGCAGCTGATCTGTTAGCTGTTTGACAACTACTCTTTCAAGGATGTTTGATATGAAAGGAAGGTTGGAGATTGGCCTATAATTAGCTAAGACTGCTGGGTCTAGAGATGGCTTTTTGAGTAAAGGTTTAACTACAGCCAGCTTGAAGGCCTGTGGTACATAGCCGATTATTAGAGATAGGTTGAGAGAAAGATCAATTGGAGAAAAAGAGTCTAACTTAACATCAATGGTACTAAGAGTAGCTGTAGATAATATTACATCTGTGGGATGATTTTTGGTAATTTTTTTTCTAATGATAAAAATGTTATTTGTGAAGAAGTTCATGAAGTCATTACTAGTTAACGTTAAAGGGATGGTTGGCTCAAAAGAGCTCTGACTTTTTGTCAGCCTGGCTACAGTGCTGAAGAGAAACCTGGGGTTGTTCTTCTTTTCTTCAATCAGTGATGAATAGTAAGATGTTCTGGCTTTACGGAGGGCTTTCTTATAAAGCAGCAAACTATTTCTCCAGGCTGAATGATGATCCTCTAAATTTGTGACACGCCATTTCCTCTCCAGCTTACGAGTCATCTGCTTTAGGCTACGTGTTTGAGAATTATACCACGGAGTCAGGTACTTCTGATTAGAGACCTTAGTTTTCACAGGAGCTACAGTATCCAGAGTCGTACGTGGTCAGGAGGTAAAATTATTAACAAGATAATCGACCTCTGTTGGGGTAGCGTTCAGACTGAGGGTATCAACTGCAGGTGGGTGGGGCTAAAATGCTCACAGCAAGAGAAGCGTGCCTAAAATTGTATTCATGCAGAGCTCTGACATCATGCAAAGCTAGGAGCAGAAAAAACATGACAGAAACTGCTTAATTGTACTTGTGTGGACCTCATAATTTGAGCATCCACCACAGTAACACTATGAAAATAATGAAAATACGTCCACTTTAAATACAAATTTTTCTGAACTGATAGAATGAGGTTTTGACTCCATTGCTCATCATAGCCCTGTAATGGCTCCAGACTCAGCCCTCTGGCCCACTTCCAGCCTTAATCAAATCCTCAGCATCATCCTACACCGCTAGCCTCAGACCCCTGCACACACCCTGCCACCCTTCTAACACTTTGCCCGGCTTCCTGCTTCACTTTGAGCTCCGGCTCTTACCCCTAAACTGTCAATCACCTGCTGCTGCAACCGTGGATCCAGTGGACCGGTGGTTCTGTTTTCCACCTCAGGCTGCAAAACCAATTAGTGTCTGACAGTTGGCTGTGGAGCGGCTCCTCAAGTTTCCAAACTCTGTTTTTATTTTCTTCTCTGCGTGACCACAAAACAATCTCATCCTTTGACCCTTGTCAGTGCAGGTCATGCAGAAAGGAGTCTCTGCAGGATGCTTCATTGTTGTGATTCACGTGTCCCCAGACTGTCCAAATCAGATTGTGTTTGTGTTTGCATTTCCAGAAGGGCTGTTTGAATCCTCTAATGTGGTGTATTTTCAACCCTAAAGCATTTTTGCATTTACTCACTAGTATTTTCCACACACAAGAAATCCCACAAAAGATGTAACAATCATCAAAATCACCAGCAGAGTTTATCTGAAGTTCCTAAGCTGAGATGAGACCAGGCACAAATGACCCTTGTGGAAGTGTTAATTTGCTTTAGCAGCGTGTGTCTGTGTTATTTGCATATGAAATCTGTTTTATTGTTCTCTGATGAGACGTTTAGCTTAGTGGCATTTAGAAAACACAAGTTTCCTCATCTGATTCCATTTGGCAAACACAACAGGAGCAGTTAGGGGACATCATGGCTAAATGTTTATCTCATTTTAAGCATACTGCAACATCTCCGTTACAGAAGCGAGGAAGTCTTCTCTGAGTGCCAGAAGCACCAGCCACTGAACTCAGTCTGCATTAGGGATCTGTTCAAGTCCTGGAGAAAGTTTATTGTTCAAAAGGTAGTTGTGTAACAGCAAAAAACACACAAAATTAAACCCAGAAAGCCATAAAACACATGTTTCTCTCTACTTATGTGCTCATTTTAAGTGCATGCAGGTCATGGAGGATGCAAATGTTCTTAAAGTGAAAACAGAACCTTGCTTGTTAAAGACTGTTTGAATGTACTGGGTACCTTTGCTGTACCTTGGGAGTAACACCCACATTTATTTAGTTTTTAGCTACTTTGACGAACGTGTTAGTTTTTATCAACATCTCCTCTAGTTGTTCTAATCTCCACCCAGTTGTTTACTCTTGTTGTCTCTCTGCCGTTTGATGCTCAGCAGGTTGTGTGCAGTGTTTCTGAAGCTTTCGTGACAACAAAGAGAATGGTGGGCGGCAAGCTGAAATGTTGATATGAAAACAGTTAATTTAAAGGTGCTAAAGCTCTACACAGGTTGGTAAGTAGTAGAAAATCTGAAGTCAGTGAAGTCTGAAGTTCACCAGTAAAAGTAATTAGAGATCATCATTAAAAGAGCTCACAGCTGTACTACATAAATCTAAAGCATAAGCTCTGACAGATGCTGAGAGGGGGAACCTGGTAGAGGAGAGGGGCCTGAAAATGAGCAGCTGAAGCAAACTTACACTTCCACAAAAGTCACGCATACTATAAAAACCAAAAGAAGATGCAAAGTGAAGTGAAACCCATTATGGGACAAAATCTGGAATGCAGCAGACACGAAATGATACAAAATACATGCAAGTTTCACAGCTGAAGACACAAAATAACCAGAAATCATACGTATGTGATTTCGATAAAAATATTTTTTAAAAAGATAAAATGTATAACTGGTTTTTAAAGCAGTCAAACTTTTGCACAACAAACTAAGAACACTACTGTACTTTTTTTAGGATGTGATTGTGCAAAGAGGGATTGAAAATGCAAAGCAGCTTTTGCCACAAACGGCTGATTAAAACGATTTCTGCTGCAGTATTTCCCAACATAATATACATAGAAATATAGAGGGCACTGAGGTAAAGCTGTAACAGATATAACAAGGTCATGCTAGTGGAGTCTGAAAACTTTTTGTGTCTGTCGTGTCAGACAGGTGAGTCATAACACCTGGGGAGGTTTGCTCCACTGAGGACAGCCTGCCTCTGACTTCGTATCCACAGCAGGAGTGCAGCAGAAAAAAAGAGAAGCACAAAGGAAAGGAAGGATCTGGCTCCGGGTGTAATCTTACTAAATTCTGGAGATCAGTGTCTGTAGTTGGATCACATGTAAGCAGGAGATGACAACAAAAAGGAAAAAGAGCCAGAAAAGAACAGAAGGGACAGTTGGGAAAGTAGAAAGAGACGCCTGCAGGAAGCATTAACAGAACAGACACAGTAACACAACCAGACTTACGGTAAAAAGAAAGTTGTCGAGTGTTTCTTTGGATTCCGAATAAATACCAAATGACTGGGACAGAACAGAGAGGTAAAAACACCACCAGGAAATCTCTTATTTGAGGCAGAGAGAAGCAGGTGAGAGGAAGAGAGATAAATGGAGAGCCTCTGGGGAGCTGCACAAAGGAAAAAGGAAAACTGTTACCCTCCTTCACCTTGACAGCTCCCTCCTCCTCTGTGAATTTTCTTTCTTCCTTCATCTGTGACGTCCACCTTCTCACACAGCACTTCTTCTTGCCCATGTTTCTACCATCTTAACCCTTTTGAGGGTTCACCCATTAAATTAAATCGCTGTCACAAAAATAAGACATGGTGTGCATAACTGCATATGTATTACAGCACGTATTTAAAAAGCTTGCAGGTTTATTATGCTTCTTAACAACATTTAAACAATGTTGTTAATATACAACACGGGCTTTTATTTTTAGTAATACAAGTTTATTTCACTAAGTGGATCTTAAAGATAAAATTTTTCACATATGCTTTGTATGTTAGTCTAAAATACATCAGACTAAGACATAAGGGAGGTCTGGCTTAATACATGCATTTGCAGCCATTTTCTAGTTATGTGACAGCTAGAAAAAAAATGAGGAAGACTATTTGCTATGCACATAACTATCTGCCATCAGATTTCATCACAGTGCCAGAGAAATCTAAGCCCTGCTATCACCTTTTTTATTTATTTTTAAAAAAAGAGAATATATTACTGCAATTTGTCAAAACAAGACATTAAGTTTCCTCTATGTTGTCACTTTTAGCATCCTATAGAATTATTAAATATGTTTCAGGTAGCCAGCAGACATCTCTGAAAGATTTGACTAAAGTACATGTAATGTGTATTTTTGTAAAATAATGTATATGACATTTTACGTTCCCCGTTTGAACACAATTTGAACTGATGTGTGGCACTTTTCTGCAAATACTTTTCCTTTGCTCCCCACACAGTTTCCTGTTTATGTGCCGCAACCAAAACCAAAGTCATATCAATATGACAACAAGTGGACTTCAGATGGAGTCCATGTTTAGCTTAGCATGATTTCAAGGAAATAAGCATATATGCAAGTAACAAAATAACAGAGGTACTCTAAAGGCTTACATCCGTTGAAATCATTGCTCCTCGGGTCTCTCATACATATTCTGTATTTATATGCTCTAATCTTTCCAAACTACGGTGTTAAAAAAAAAAAAAAAAAAAAAAAAAAGGTCTGTTTGAGTAGTAACATCAGGCGAACTAATGATCAGGCAAACAGCTTCAGGCTGTTGAACAGCAGCAGCAGCTGGACCGACTCCCACTGGACTCCACCCGAACATCCTCCAGCAGTCCAAACCTCATCAAACATTCAAACACTGATACCAGAACTGGACAGTCGACTGAAATGATTAATGGGACTCTGCTGTTTTCACACGAAAACGTTTCACAGCTGTGATGAAAGCGTCAACGGAGACGATAAAGGAACATAACATATTCTAGGAGTGACTTTAACCATTTACGAAAGAGAAGAAAAGAGTCAGAGTGGCACGGGGGGATAATGTGAGACAAAAGAAAGGGCTGACAGAGGATAGGGTCAGGAGGAAGAGGAGGGAGGCAGCTGACGTGGCTTCAGAGGCTCAGCTGGAAGTTCGTTCATTCGCTTGTCTGCTGATAGAAACATCACAGCTCCATCCTCTCTGACTGAAGGTCTGCTATCAGCAGGCTGCAGCCTGTTATGGGAGACAGAGAAAGAAAAAGGAAAAAAAAAAAAAATAGAAAGAAAGTGAGGCAGAAAGAAAGACGCAGGCGGGGATCAGCAGCTTAAAGTTCATTATGCAGATTGTGGAGCTAAAATGCTTCCAGTCTGCGAGTCTAATTTCTCTTTCATGGTCTTTGTGAGTGTGGCGTTCCTCCATTACAGGTTAGCAAAGAGCAGCGAGGTCAGAACAATCAGATTAGCAATGCATCCCTCTGAATTCACCATTTGGATTTTTCCATCGGCTTTGAGCAGAAGAACAGTGAGCACAAGTTAGAGAAGGCAGCGTGCAGGAGTTTTTGTTGGGCTTTCTTTAAAAAATGGATATACTGTGATGGAAATAAACATTCACACAAGCTCAAGGTCAAACACTCACACACACAGACTCCCACGCTCAAACAAATAATAAGCTTTTTATCTTCTTCCTTTACTTTTTTCTGCAGTCGACACTAATTTAATTCACTAATTATAATCAGCTTTCGCTTAAGGCGAACAAAGCAGCGCTGTACTGTATATGTGTTATGCTAATATAAGATAGAGAATTTAACTTGCAAAGCTCCTGTCTGAACATTGTTCTGCCTGTTAAAAAACAATAAGGTTGTGCTGTATGGGAAATAAAATATATGAAGTACAAAGAAAGGTCATCTGAAGATCTGAAAACTTTTCCATAACATATTAATCAAATTATAGAAGGTCCACAGTAAGTTATAATAAATAAAGTACAATAATTAATATTCATTTGTATATTTAATGTATTTAGGATAACGTACAAGCCCAATGAGTACTCTTTACCACAATCATACAGTTAGATATTTATCACAAAACCTGCAAATGTAAATAACGCGCTTCTTAATGCATGTCGACTTACTGTCCAATTTGCCAGTGAGTGGGCTGATGGGAAGGAGTGGGAGGAAAACTGATAATTAAAAAAGATTATGTTACATCTGGAGATGATGAGATTTAGGAAATATGCTTCAATTTCTTACAGAGAGAGAAAAAAAAGATCAAACTGCTGATTATCTGAGTCTAACTGCTGGAAATGCTGGACCGACTTTGTTCAAAGGTAATAAAATCAGCCCATTTGATAAGTTTTCTACCTGCAGACAGCCCTGCCCCCCAAAAATCAGGTTTGGGGACATTTACTCTTATTCTTTTACCAGTTACATATAAATAAGTTACTGAGTGATATTTTCTTTTAAGAGGAAAAAAGCACCACATTTATAAAAGCCCATAGATGCTATAGTTCACAGTCAGACTTCCATCTCCATTAAATAAGCACCAAAATCACTTTTGCCAACCCTCTGAGGTCTCGGCTTAAACATAGTTGTGAGTTGGTCCTATGTAGAGCCTATGGACAGCACTGTGAGCCGTGGTCTACATGTTGTAGTTGTTTATTCCCACCAGGCTTTACTGTCACAAACACCAGTATGTGGGCTACTCTTGCTAGTGACCTTGAAGCAGCTGTGGAGAAGTACAGAAATGCACTGAGCTGAAATGGAACCAAGCATTAAAAACAATGGACACTGTCCACTTTGCTGCTGCCTGTGCTTTTGGTGTCCCCACCTTTTTAATTTGATGCTTTTTCGCTCCCTTTGCTATCCTACGCTTCCAGTCAGGATTCAGTCTAAGAAGAGCATCATCCACATACATCTACACATGGGTTGCATACCTCTCTGGGTAGGGTCTGCACAGGCAACTATCTAAAAATGCCAATGTAAAACCTGTGTCATCAGTAATGACTCCAAACCAATTCTTCACTCTAACTGTAATTTTAGTTTTTATGAAACTGTTCTCCCAAATCTCAGCAATCAGGGAACAAAGAAAATAATCATTGTATCTGACAAACATCAGCAGTTATTCACATTTTTCTCCATCTCCATTCTGCTCTTCTCCCAGATGTGGAGTGTCTGTAGTTATCCAGCAGCCCTCCTCCTCTGGGTGGAGACTGGTTGCTCCTCTCTGGCCGGCCACCTGTTGGCAATTATTGCAGCAGCATATAAGACCTGCACGCTCAATTAGTCATTGCCTGAGCATCTGCTAACCCATGTTAGCCGTATCGCTCAGTCTAGATCTTGTGTGAAAATTTACCTGTTTTTTCCTGTCTTCATAGTCGGCTCCTGGAGTGGGGTTCTTGCCTCAGTCATCCCCGCTTCCCTGGACCTCGGTCACCTGCTGCTGGTAAACCATTGCCAATTCTTTTGTCACTCACCTGCTTGCCTCCCTACGCCTCTGCCACGTGCTCACCTGAACCTCGGCTCCACCCGTCCCCTCTTGCTTCCCTCCACCTGTAACCAAATAAGGTGACTCAGTTTGACTTTGGGAACTCAGATTCACCGCTGGACCACTCTGACTGTGCTCTCCTCTCATTTCAGTGGTCATAGTTTCCCCCCGGCCCAGCTGCCACCTCCCCACAGTCACAGCTGTACCACTGTATTCTAGAGCTGCCTAGTTTTCAGTTAAATGCCTTAGCTTTGATAGCACGCCAACTAATATAGTGTCATAGTTTAAATTTGGATTTTGTGTTTACTATGTGGGAAAATAAACTTTTGTTCACTTACTGCTTCTCTTCCGGTTTGGATCCTGCGCTTGTGTTCATCTCATTTTCCTTGGGCCGCTGGGCCATGACATGGAGTTATGGTAGGATACAGATCCAGAGTTACCATCTATCATGAAGTATCATCAAGTAAAATTGTTTGCTATGGTTGAATACTGTATTAAACTAGACCGCAGTGTTTTTGTCAAAACATAACCACAATAGAAAGACTTAAGCCTTGTTAGCTGGCAAATGCTAACACTGTGTCTAATATATTTATGGAGTTTAATGTAAATGAGCGCTACGTGTGTCATGTTATAATTCAGTTTGCCAGAATGTGGCCCTTCACTTACTTTAGCTTCATCAGCTAGCCCACCCCGACCTAGATCTCTGCGAAAGTGTTTTGAGCTGTAGTGAACCAAAGCTAAAGGGTCAGTCTGTTCCTGTTACTTCATGCTGTAGCAAACTGCAGCCTCAGCTTATAATCAGCCTTAAACAGCTCGAAGTCTGTGTTTGCATACTTGTTCTGCACCTTATAAAGTGTTACTCTTGACCAAAGAACTGGCTCATTGTCATGTTAATATCTGTCTAGTCCACCCTAATCACGACATTCTGCACTGGCAGTATGCTTGCCGAGAAAACACTGTGCTGAATTGATGAGGATTACTTCAAGCTGCACGGATTCATTTGTGCCCACAGCTGCTGGAGTAAACACGGAGATCATGAGACTGGAAAGCAGTGATTACATTTTCTCTTGAAATGTAATGAGGGCTTCAAAAGTCAAGACATGAAGCAGACTAGAGATGTCAAGACTAGGCCAAAAAAAACCCCCAACCAAACATAACACACTATTCCAGTTTGTAACAATCCTTTAAGGTTTTAGCATCATCACTTCCTCCTTGAATCCTGAATGCGTCAGACCTGGAAAGAACTTTTTTATAACCATTTTGGCCAGATAGTGAAATAATTAGATCAGCTCCCTGAATTACTGTGAAACAGTTAATTAAGGCTGAGTGGGAGTGGATTTGAGGTCTTGGCAAACATAAGATTAATATTCTTCTGTTTACTCACACACACACTGGATGACAGATTACCCATGAGCCTCTGGGGCCAGGCCAAGGCATGCAGGCAGAGTCGTGGGTGGTCAGTTAGTTGACACAGTAACAAGCTGCTAGCCAGCGGCCTTCTGGGAAGGCGGCATCCACGACAGCCTGCGGGCTGAATGAGAAACAAGCAATGTGAGCATTCAGACTCATGATTAATGGCTGCTGCTGGTTTTACAGCAATGAGGAATATGAAAGTAAATGATAGTGTGGGTGTTAGAACAGAAAAAAATAACAGCATGTATCGAGGCACAGAATCACTCGTTGATCCATACGTTTGGGTATCGGGCTGCAGAATAATGAGAAGGTCTCAGAAACTGAGCAGAAATGACCCAACAAGGAGAGAACTGAGTAGAGGTGAGCCTCCTGGGAAATCAATATAATGAAACCTTCTCACCTGAAAGCACAGACGGACCGGCCGCAGAGCGACTGCCTTTCATCAGGCCGTCTAGCTGACAGTGTGGACAAACACAGAGGCTTCTGACTGAGGATTTAAGCAGCCTGTAAGGACATAACGGTGGCTTTATACACTGTTTGATAGACTTTAACTGCTCTGCTGCTTTAAGCCCTGTGTGGGAGACGGTCTTGTATGGTTCCCATTGAAATGCTAAGGAAAATGGGCATTAAAGGGCTTTTTAAGGAGGCTCTTTAAATGGCAACCTCATCCTCATGTTCATTTAAAGATTTAAAATGATGGTTCTCATGTACTATATTGCCAAAATTATTCACTCATCCATCCAAATTACTGAATGAAGATGTTCCAATCACTTGAATGGGTGTATGAATATCAAGCACCTAGGCATCCAAACATTTGTGAAAGAATGGGTAGTCTAAGGCAGCGGTCCCCAACCTTTTTTGCAAAGCAAGGTGCATAAAGACGTGGATGAGAAAGTTTGGTGTTGAAGAGTCCTTCACACTACACTAAACTTTTGGCAGTATAATGCATGTGGTGTCTTTCTCACTTCAGTCTGGAACAAAGTGTAATTGGGTCAAATATTTGTAATTAAATTACTCAAAAATAGTACATGCAGCGGAAATGAAACAGCAGTTATACCAGGAACTGTATATAAAACATGAACGTAACCACCAAGAAGTAACATGTTGGTTTGATACTGGTTTTTACCAAAAAGTGGAGGGTAGAACCTGAGAACATCTGTGTACAAAAACTTGTCAACCATAATTTACAACATGGATATAATGTGTTGAATATAACTCGAACCTAGCATTTGAGACTCTACATACGCTCATCAGAAAAATACTTGGTAAAGTAATAAATCAAGGGAGAAGTAAGACTTCTATATAATTTGAAGTCAGGGGAGCCAGTCATTGCTAGCCATTACAAAAAACTGCAGGTTTAAGACACTTCCACATGCATGGGCTTCACTTTTTAGACTCAGTGGCTAGATCCATGGTAACTGTTGCCAGTTTGTTGTACAGTGTGGCATATACCTGTGAAAAGTATATCCAGAAAGAATCTATATGCCATTTGCAGGTCAAACTGCAATTGTGGCATGTGATATCATAGATTAGCATGTTATCTCTGTTTTTGCTGGCATCTCTCAGTTGATCATAAGTAACAAGCCATTTATAAACTACTCAGTAGCAGCATATATTTAATTGAAAAGAGGTTTGTGGCAATGGAATATCCTTTTCTGCAGAAGCATTCGTTTAAGGTAGGTGTAGGTGGGGTGATCCAGAGCAGGCTTAAAATTTAATGGACATGTCGTGCAGAGGTCAAACTGGAGCAATGTGTTACAATAAATATAATGAAATCATCCTGAGATAACGAGGGCCGTCTGCAGCACATAAGCTGACGTCGTTACAGCTTGCCGGACCTTAAGAAGTAAATGAAGGCGAAGAGCTGGAAGGGCTCGGTCTGAGTCGGTGTCAGATTTAAGTGGCTTCTATAAACAAGCAGGCTGGTTCACATCTAATATACAGGTAATGAAAAGAGCTGCCATCTCCAGGAGTGGCCAGTGGGAATAAACAACCAAATGATGCTGAAACGAATATGGGTCAGATCTCATTATAGCTGCACATGTTTTCTTTCAGCCATGTGTGAATTTAATTCCTCTAATTAGCGGTCTGTACGTGCGGTGAAAGTAGAGTCTGGCAAGGTGTTAAATATGTGACACTTTTCATTTGAGCAGAGAAAGTTATTTGGTGTCAGGCGGCCGGTATTCCTGCTGAATGTGATTATAAAATATGTACAGCCAGATCTCTGCCATCTGCTCTGGTGGCTTCACTGGTTTTTATAGATCAGAGGAGGCAGAGATTAAACCACGGATGAAAAATACAGCTGTAGACAGGATGATATGACTGCAGCCACACTCTGCACGCATGTGTGTACAAGACAGCTTCCTGGTATGGTGTTAGTAGTGGTGATATGCTCAGTAGGGTTGTGTGCACATACAGTATGGGAACCACATTAACCATATAATGCTCACCTTTACATTGAAGACATAGTTCAAAGTCAACATCCTTGTTTTGCCTCAAATTGTGCACTTCCGCTTGCTACTTTGTTGCTACCTTGTGTGTTCACACTAACACGCATGGCTACATGCATCTGGGAGAACTCAGCTGTTGGAGGAAATCTAAGATCAGGTACGGTGATGCATTGGACAGCACCAGAACACTACAGGACCCAAAGCTGAAACCACGGGAGAATTTCACCAGTGATTTTCTGCCCACAGATTCTGTAATGAGTTTCTAACTAGTTAGCAGACTAACTTCTGCTAGCTGTACTACATAAAACACTGCATACCATATTTGGGGAAAACCAGTATATGAGAACCCAGATGGTGGCCTAACAGTTAAAAAGTTGAGTATGAAAAGCTGTGGATGCTTAATGGTCTAATAATCAATATACTTAATGGCATATTGACTGAACAGAGGACAAGGTAGCCAACCAGTTTTCAGTTGGTAGGAGGAATGATGGTCTGCACAGATAGCAAAGCTTAAGCTGTCTTAGATTATGCAAACAGTGATGTCAATGTTTTTGCCATCTTCCTGTTTTGAAACAGTTTTCTTCAAAAAAAGTGAAACTACTGATTGAGCCTGTAAAGTCATTAGGGTTTGCAGAGTGAAGGGGAAATCATGGTTTAGTGGTGGTTGGCAATCTTGCGGCAGTGGGGTCCGTCTACCTGAAGAGAGCATCTGTTGTCAGACTGGGGTTGTCTCTGACAAGTCTCTGACTTGTGCTGTTGTTGGTCTGTCAGCCAGCTGTGGAGAAGAGTAAAACTATAACATACAGAGTGAAATGGAGTGTTAAAAACAGTGAAAACTGTTCAAGTCCGTTACTGTGTGTACTTTTCTTACTGTATTTTGTAAATCTTTGATAGCTGCTCCATTGTATAAGGATTTATAGATTTGCCTAACAAGTAAAAGATTCCTGGTTTGATCCTACATGGAGTTACAGATTCCTTGTGGGTTGCATTAGGAGGGACATCTGGTGTGACAATCTGCCAAATATGCAGAGTTACCTGCTGTAGAAACTTCTTGTGAATAAAGGAGCAGCTGAAAGTAGCTTTTTGTTAATGTTTGAGTTTTTTTTGTGCTGCTCCCATTTCTGGTGAACCCAACTGTCGCTTCCCTGTTCTGGATCACTTAATTGCATTTTGAATAGTGGAATTGTACAGCGCTTTGAGGGCCCCGAAAAGCGCTATATTTCACTCTCACATTCACACACTGGTGGAGGCAAGCTACAGTTGTAGCCACAGCTGCCCTGGGGCAGACTGACAGAAGCGAGGCATATGGCAACTAACTGGCATTTCTAGCTGGGCCTACGTCCTCATTTAGGTTTGACAGCGTTTTTGTAGGTAAAGGTGAATGGCTTGGGCATGAATTGAGCTGCGGTTTGGGGAAGGCCTCGAAGGGGACTGGCGGCAGCTCCTGGGCCTGGCAGCTCCCTACGTACTAAATAGAAGTGAAGAAGTTAAAGAATTGAAAGGGGTGGGGGAGGGTGGGGCACGTAAATGAGAATGAACAGTTTGTAGCACTGGGGGAACCCATATAGATGAAAACCAGAAGGAGCATGTTTGTAGGCGTGGTCCTGCTCCTGAAATTTCGAAACTTAATCTTCATTGGACCAGCACAAAGCGTCATTCACCTCAAGGAATGAGAAGTCTGGATTTTGGAGGACTGCAAAGAAACATGTTTTCAGTAGGTGCTCTGTAGGCATATACACATGCAAAGTGATGCAACCTTATCAACATTTACTAAACGTGAAGAAGCTGAGGGGTAATTCTACCGTGGACTTCGCCTCGCCCCCTAGTGCCTGTTTCTTGTCTTCACTTTTCAGATTTTTTGTACCGTCTATGCTAGCTCACAGCAGCAGTTCTTGGGCACACTGAAATTACAGTAGTTTGGTATTACCTCATGTTTGTGTATGTTAATTTGCCATTCATAACATAAAACAGTGTTATATATGTGTTATACATGCAAAAGGCCTGACAAGCTGTAAATGTTTGCAAAAGGTGTAAATCATGGTCAAAATAGTACAGCTGTCATTGCATGTTCAGTTTGAGACAACACAGTTCTGTCAAACATGTATCACGCCAGTAAGTACTGCACATTGTGTGCTCACAGAAGTACCCAAATTGAGACAGTGTGTGACTCAATACATAAAAGACACTTTCTAAATGTTTGCCAGTTCATAATAGAAATGCATGGTGAGTAATTTTCAACCTATACTGAAGAATAATATTGTTCGCTGTACGAGCACACAGCAACAGAAGAAAAGTGTAGGAGGCATTTCTATTTTTCAGGTTCAATCAGCATCGCTAAAGTAACTCCAAGTGTGTCTTTTAAAAAAAATGTGTTTGCTGCATGAAGCGTGAGAGGGGAGGAAACAGTGCTTACTTGAGCAAAAATAAAAGGCAGTCATTATGTGAAAGGCAGCCAGATATAGAAAGAAGAAAGGAACTAAAGCAGGCAGGTATCTAAGATACAGTGAAGGGGTCGCAAATTTCAGGCTGGCAAGACAAAAAGAGGACAGAAAAATATAAATCAAAGGAAGTTGGAGAAGTTTATAAATGTGAGCAGGGTAGCATTTATTGGAAAATAAGGCTGATGACAAATGAGATGCAGGTATGTGGTGAGGAGACCGACCAGGCGTTGAGGGCACGAAGAATAAAATTCCAGTCACATCTTAAATGTTCAGCGATTCTGGTTTTTATGAACTATAAAGAGTTCGACACATTAATTTGCACTGTTTACTGATAAACTATTTGGAATGTGCTACCGTTTGACATAATGGTCAATGGATCATAGCGTATTTGTCCATTATTCACTTTGTATAACTAGAATTTAAACTGAATCATGAAAGCGGAATGACTTGTGCGGCATAAATATTTGGTAAAAAGTGGCTAAAACCAACAGTCTATAGTTAAAGATGCAATGAAATGAATAAAGAAGTATCTGTTAGTGACAACCCTACAATGACTTATCATCTAAATCTGAGGCTCGTCTTTGCTTCACAGAGCTTTATCGTAAGTTGTAGCTCATTGTTTGGCTGTCCAACCTCTAAATTTATAGTTCTGTTCCACTCTCACTGCTCTCCTATAGTCCTTGGCACGATAGGAACTACTCTCACAGATCAGGGAACCGATAATTGTCTGACGACTTGGCATCTAGGGTTATTGGCTAGTTTTTAGGGGCTTCCAGTATGAAACATTTTGGTAATTTTCACTGCATAAAGTCAAATGAATTTGTGCATTTCTGTGTCCATCCATTGAAAGAAAGGCACAGATGTCTCAAAATCCCTCTCTACAGCACTTCTGTGCAGTTACTGAGAGCTCCCACATCAATGTGGAGGAGCAGCTCATGAATGACTGAGGTCTTCATCCTTTCTAACTGTATCCATGATCTTATTGTTTCAGTTACCAACCAAAGTTTGTGGCCACAGGTGAAGAGTTAATCAACCAGTAAATCAGCAGCTTCACTTTAATGCTCAGCTTTGTCTTCACTACAACCTGTCCAGTCTGTTTCCAGCTCCACTCTTAATCCACTCAACCATTAAAAGCAACCAAATAATTAATACACATAAAGAACCTTTCATATACATATAAACTTCTTGAAGAATCATCCTCAAAAGAAAGATGTTCTTTGAAGAGCCAGGCAGCCTTTAAATAACCAGCATTTTTCTTTCTACTATACACACGACATCCGGTCCAAAACATCTTGCTCTGAGTGGAGTTTTAAAGTCCTGTTTTGAATACAGGTAAATTTACAATACAATAAGTAACAAAAACCAAAATGCTCTTGAGTGGATAGTCGATGGTTTTGCGATTGCTATTCAGCCTGTGTGCCCTTCTGTGATCTCCATGGAGACAGTTTACCTGCAGTATATATACCCACAGATGATTCAGATGGGATGGATTAATACTACTTGGACGAATGTGTGATGGCTGCATGCAACCACACAACTGAAATACTCATGTTTACCTTTTTGTCTTATTTTTACATTGTGCTGTAAAGCTTCAAAGTTCATCAATTCTAAATTTTGAGTTGGTTTGTAATACATGACAGCTACAGCTATAGTCCAAATGATGGCATTGAAATAAGTTTTTTTATGGTAATATGTATATATGGTATATTAATTATTTTCTGTTCTTTTTGACTTACCTGGCTGCCGCTCCAGTCCTTCCTGGTTTGGGTGAAAGAGGAGGCTGAGGGTGGAGCTGGTTTAAATGTAGAAGCCAATAAAATGGACTGATCCATCTATTGTGATCATGCAGGGGGTTCTTCTTGAATTATGGTTAGCTGGTATCTCTGTGGTTTTCACCTTTGGTGTATACAATAGTTTATTCATTGCTTTATAACTGGGGCTGTTTCTCATTTGGGAAGTTCGGTTTGTTGAGTTATGTTTTGTTAAGTGGCTTTTGAGTAGAAATTTTTTAAGTTGACCTCCTTTATGGGCCAATTTTGTTCTTAATATACGTTGTTTTTGTCGTTTTGAATTTTTGTAATGATTTTGTCCTTTTTGGGGTATAATAAAACCCATTTTTTAAAGATTTCACCTGTGTCTGTATGTTCTTGGCTGCTTGGTCCCTGATAAAATGGAAACCAGAGAGTTAAATCTTTTGCTTGCCTTTAGATTCTGTGTGCTCAAATGCAGATCTCTATTTATGGAGATTACCCAGAGAGAAAAAAGCAAATCTGTCTGTTAACAACTTCACCAAAAGTGCATGATGTGACTGATGTGAATGCCGCTTTCTATAGCCTGACCTCAATGCTGATGTTTCCACTGCTTCCAAGCTGCACATAGAGAGATTTCAAATTTCACACATGATTAAACCAACTTAACTCTACTCAACCTTAGATCATTTTTATACAAAGGAGTGATAGCAGGTGATGGTGACATAGCTCACTCTCCCTGAGCCTCAGATGTGTGCTGCATGTGGCCGGATTGGTTTGCCATCTGCATCATGATGCAGGCTTCCAGGAGTCCATTCGAGCAGCAGGTGCGCCTTTAAACAGCTGCTTATGTTGCCTAATGGGCCACGCCAGCATCGGTAAAAATCTCCCCGATAAATAAAAGGAGCTGCCTGCTTTTTCAAAGTCACACTGCCATCGAGCTTCAAGACAACCACAGAAACCCAGCAGGTATCTGCTTCTAATGAGGATGGTCTGCTCTGTTTTGTTTTGCAAAACCCAAGGGGTGTGGATTTTGTTGCACCTCTGCAGAAGTTTCCCAGTCTTCTGTACTTTCTAGAAAGCCATCCCTGCATTTTTGATCTTGCAGCCATTTTTCTGTTCATATCAAATTGTTTCTTGGAGCTGCGAAAGCCCCGTGGAGCGTTGAGCTGTGCCAATTCTTATCAAAGCCCCCAAGACTGGGTCTGAAAACAACAGTCAAATCACAGAAGGCCTGTTCAATGAGCAGACAAGGTGGTGGAGGTGGCTGTAACAGGCAGGTGTGTATTTAGAAGAACTGTGACTGAACATGAAAGCCCACAGCAAAGCCAGTTTGTTATTTCCTTACCAGGTGAGTCCCCACAGATCTCCTGCACCTTTCAAACAAAAACAATCCCAAACACATGATTGTGTGGTGCGGAGCAAAGACAGGCACAAACAACAATCAAATTACGTTTGTAGTAAAACCAGCAGGTATTATTAATTATTTAGCAATAAAAAGGAACCAGCACTGCAGAGAATCTCTCAGGGCTCGTGACACTAAATGTGAATAAAACAGGATCTACTCTAAAAAGCTGACATTTTCTCGCAAATTCCCTAAGAGGGAATTCTGCTGATTTTACACATGAAGCTGAGCTGAGAAGTACATATCAGTCAGAACAGGAATTTAATGTCTTCTGTGGAACTTGATACGGCAAGCAAAAACAATTACAAACCTGAGGTGTGCTGTGTTTGCTGCTTTCACACAGAACCAGAAAAATGCCACTTCAATTTGAGTGTACATCCCTGGTGCAAACCTTGTTGTCACATCAGATAAATGTCTAAAATTATCTGCTTCTGTTTTGTTAACCAGGTCGTTTGAATAAAATATTGACATAACCACCTGCTGGTTTGTTGAAACCCACAACATAATGGCCATAGTCCTCTGGATTTTTAGCATAAAGGAAAAAGAAAAAAAAAAAAAAAAAAGAAGCTGCAAGCCATACATACAGTTACTTTAAAAACAAACAACAGCATAAATATTCTCCTCACAGACTAAAAACAATTAGGCAATCAAATCAAGAGTTCAGGCAGCAGCTTTGGTTCAGTCCACTGATGCTGACTTCCATGCAGAGCAGCATGGTACCTTCTAGCAATGTTTGACAGCTTTGACAACAGTTACATCAGAATCTGACATACCTCTATGACTGCTGGTTTCCCACCTGGCACGCTTCTCCCTCACAGAAATGTCAGGAGAGCAACTCCATCCTGTCTCATAAGACAGAGGGGCATGGGAGGAATTCTCCGCTCAGTTGGCGTGCAACCTGCTGCAACTATTTCAAGTTGCTTGACACTATCCTCTTCCTTCAGGCAGAGAAAAAGACGACCTCCATTCTGGTGCAGAGCCAAAGCGAAGCACAAACATGCAGAGATCTTCTATGATGGAAGATCTGTAGCTTTGACATCTCTGCTGGGCAAATGTGTGATGCAAAGGGCTTGTCAGGAAAAAAAAAAAAAAAAAAAAAAAAAGATTACATTAAGCACACCATAAAAGGACTACTTAAATAGAAGCATTTTAACATCAAGCACATTGCAAAGAACCACATCCAGACAACATAAAATACTGCAATCAATAAAGTGCCGGCGTCAACTGATTTTGCAAAAGTAACAGTTTTCGCAACATAAAGCATAATAAATAGCATATAAACATTGTGTGTGGACTGTGACTGCTCATCTTGTATGGTGAGAGTGAACAGTCTCAGGCAGAAAGTGCTTGTGTGTCTGTAAGTCAGTTTTTAGTAACCTGTAGCATCTCCCTGACCGCAGAAGGTCGAACAGACGGTCTCTGAGATGAGAACAGTCTTTTACAACATTTTGGCCTCTGGAAAGGTGACGTATGTTTGCAATGTCTCGAAGGGAGAGATAGGGCAGTCAATTACTTTTTGGGCAGTGATGATGACCCTCTGTGGAGCTTTTCTGTCAGCTACAGAGCAACTGGCATAACACACTGTGAGGCAGTATTTGAACATCCTCTCTACTGCGATATAGCCAAACATCACCACAAACTTCTGTTCAGAGGTTATTTAAACGAGGGTGCCGGATGGGCCTAGCTGCAAGGCTGAGTATGCCCACATAAAGCACCGGTGCAGAGCATGTTGCTCTCCAACAACAGATCCACCACAAACACAAAAGGAATGACATTAAGCTACTGATAACTGTCTGATGATAATAATAGAGAACTAGCTTCACCAGGTTACTGTATAACTAGCAAGCTGCACGTAGCTCGTAGACCTTTTTAAGGCCATGAAAATGCAATACTCAGTGTCAAGAACATACTATAAGATACAGAATCCTAATTTTTCAGCATTTTATTAAAAATCTGATACTAGTGTGTGGCTGATGTTATTTGAGGTTACCTGTTACACATTTCTTTATTTTTATTATTTCACTCTATAGCAAAGTAACTACGCACAATGCAACCGCTCAGTCTATCCACTGTCTGAAATAAGCTGCTCATCTCTTTAAGCCAACTTTCTTCTCATTGGGTGCCCCTCGCTAACGAAACATTTTCAGGTGGGTGGGGCTTCCGTACTCTGACCATATAAGGGGGATCTGCTATTACTGACACCATATTGGTGACATCAGATCATTCTGAAGCCTGTGTTTTTGGCTCACTCGGATTACTTTAGTCACACCAAAAGACCTTTAAAATTCACCGTATTTTTCAATATAAAAGACTAAACGCATGAAGACATTTAATTCATTGGAGTCTTGTAGTCTGTGAAGGAAATAATGTGGAGCACATAGTGATTAAACAAGCATGTGCCCTTATCTTTGAAAGGAAAGCACCCTTATTACAAAGTAAGGAACTGCTGTTGCTGTAACGTTGACATTTAAAAATGATTTATACGGTTTCAATGCCTCAGCTCTGTCTTTTCAAATTACACATAATCAGGCCAGTGCTCTTAGAAAGTCTAGAGCAGAATTTTCACCTCATCTGTATCCAAGCATGAGGTTATACGGAAAAGTTAAAGCAAATTTAAGGCTGTCACCAGCAAAGCTCCAGGAGAAAACCTGCAAAAGGAGTGAGAAGTGCAAGGTCAACACAGTCAGCAGATTGGCTAAAGATTTCCTATTCCATGTCTGCCAGTGTGATTTGTTTGACTCCCATACAGTATCTTCTTCCTTTCTATCTATCAGTATTGTCAACACAAAGATAAAGTCCCATTGGTTTTTTTTCGTACAAGATGATCAAAGTGATTCTGATTGTTGTTCATTGTCTCACTCAGGAGAGCTTAGAGGTCATTTTTCATCCAGCCACTCTGATGCTTCAGCCCGAAACGCTCCACAGAAAACTGCTTTTCTCTGATTCACTGAAATCTGTCTCTGTCTCATGCAGTTCAAAGCTGTGCAAAGTAATAATCCATCACTGGGCGCTCTGACCTTGGGACATAAGCAGCATCACAACAACAACACAAACGGCACAGAGAGGCGACAACTTTCAACACCTGTTCCGACTGGCTCGCTGCCCATTGCCAATATGGATGAGTAGAAATATGGATCCAGGTGGGATGTGAATATGGATGCAATCACAGCTTTGATTATGGTGGAAACACAGTGAGATGGAGCTGGGAATAGATTGATGGATACATGGAGAGATAGAGAGAACGAAGTTTTATTCGTGTAAAATATTCCGATGTAGTGAATTTAATTATGATGACAAATCTGGTTGTACATGAAAACAGCATGGGTGGCAATATAGATGGTTTCAATAAAGTTGCTTTAATGCTATCCAGATAAATCCCTTCATATCTGCTGTGCGTGGTAAATTAATGACTCCAAATGTAACTCTCACTGCTCAGAGGCGCTCGTGATTAATTTCTGATCGCAATGTGTAAAAAAAAGAAATCAGCAGGAGAAACGATCATAATGAAGCAAGCCTAAACCTCTCCCCCCCCCCCATTCACAAAAAAAAAAAAAAGATGTGAGGGAAAGATACTATGGTCTGTTTATTGAAGACACTGATGTCATTAAGTCCTCAAGCAAAATGCTCATATCAGACATCGTTCTTACAACATAAAATAACCCATCTGAGGGGAACCTGTGCACTTATTCTGGAAACATTTCTACTTTAGACGTGGAATCAGGAGAAGGATGGGTGACACAATGTTCAACCAGGAATAATAACACAGATTGAGTCTTTTCCAACAGTGGTTGCACTCAAGCAAACAGAACTCGTTATGAACATGGAAGGCTCCCTTTAATTATTATTTTAAATGTCATGCTTTTGTTTAACAAATCAATGGTGGTTTCATGGAAATGGTCTTTTTTGCACCATGCAGATATGTAGTTCAAGCTACAGTGTTCAAGTTGTAAGTTAAACCTTTCATAAACTTATTACTGCTGTATATAATCAGGATAAGGAACAACATGTACCACAAGGCGCATTAAGCGAAACAAAACAGTAAGATAAGTCAAACTTCACTCAATTCATTCTTCTTGCTTCATCCATTTCCGTACCATTGACTCATTAATGTTAAGGAGCTGCTCTATTCCCATGTTGTTGCAGTATATTAATGACTAACCTCGTATGGATTATCTCAGTTGTTCTCCTGACTGAAGTTTGGTTCGTTTACAGCATCCTGCCATGCGATTACAATTGTCTCCAACCATCAGGAACCCTCACCTCTACTTTTATCCAGTGGAACAAAGTTAGCGCTCATCCTCCAGCTTCACTGCGTATATGTTATGCTAACATAGCTGTGTCGCTAGTGATCGTGTAACACATCATTATATACCAGCTAGTCCAACTTCAGCAACCCTACAAAAGTCACTGCTGTTTAGTTTTCTGTCTTCATTTATGTTGGAAGTGACAGCAGAGCTGTACATTTCAATTTATTCAGAACATGCTATATCATGTTCGGGTGGAAACTATCGAGCTAACTCCCTGCTAACTTCTAACTCATTGTTCATTAGACTTTGGGACCTGAAGCAGATGGAGTTTTGGACCCAGATTACTCTGTGAGGCTCTGACTACGGTAGCCGTAATGCTCCGACAATCCATCAAGCGGTGTGGCTTCGTAGCTTACCGAAGTCATAATAAAAGATTTGACAGATTTGTGAGCACCGTGTAGCACATAACATCGGTTCGAGGTCAGTAAGCACAACCAGAATTCATACATAAGGTGCACCGGATTATAAGGCGCACTGTCGATTTTAAGAAAATTAAAGGATTTTAAGTGCGCCTTATAGTGTGGAAAATACAGTATATGTTATTTACATAAAGGTTTGCCCAAACTGAAGAGACATTTCAAACCATCTAATTTTGCAAACAAATGCTTAATGTGATTTGTTGCAAAATACATTTGTTGCAGGAGTGGTACTGATTTTTGGTCTGGATCACCATTTTGCTAATATCTGCAATATAAAGAAATCAACTCTCTAAAACAAAACAAAACAAAAAAAACTAACTTCATGGGAGCCTCTGCTTCGGCTCCAGCCGGGAGCGAGGAAACTGAAATGTTTTCATTTAATTTCTCTGAAAGCACATCAGTGAGTGTACAAATCCAGCTTTTCTGTGAAGCTTTACACTAAATAATACCAAAAGGATGAGAAAGGAAAAAGATTAACACGACTGATCTCAGCCTCCTCTGGACATCACAGATGTTTTTCTTTTCTCTCTCTTTGTCACTTTGTACGTGAAGAGGATTTCTCACCAGTGACCACATGACTTCTGAATTTCAATTAGGGACCTGGAGTATATGGACAGCTCTCACTTAGCAAAGATAGGGATCTTTTAAATGTCATATAATCTATATACACTTACCAGTAACTTTGTTAGATACACCTTGCGAGTATTGATTTGGATCACCTTTTGCCTTCAGAACAGCCTTCATTTGTGCATTCATTGGTTTTGAGAGACGCTCTTCTGCAGGGGTGTCGGACTCGAGGGCCGGTGTCCTACAAGTTTAGATGTGTCCAACACAGCTGATTTAAATGGCTAAATTACCTCCTCAACATGTTTTGACGTTCTCCAGAGGCCTGCTAATGAACTGATCATTTGATGCAGGTGTGTTGACCCAGAGTGATATCTAAAACCTGCTGGACACCGGCCCTGGAGGCCTGGAGTTCGACACGCCTGCTCTTCTGCATACCTTGGGTGTAATGAGCTCAATAGAGTCAAGTAATTCTTCTGCTCAGTGAACTGCTACACACTGAGTATTTTCTCTTTTTCTGGACCAGTCTCTGTTAACCTTGATGGTTTATAAGTCAAACCCTGAACCGGTTTGTGGGGATAATCTTCATCTACTTATTTTCTGTATTTATTTCCTTTTGTCTGTTGAGGCATTTTTCTGTTTTTCTGATTTATGCCAAGGCAACATGTATGTCCTATCTAATACGTGGTTCTGATTAGACGTTATTGCCACTGGTCGTCTTCATGTGACTTATCACGGGTGATTTAAAATGGCGTTTCCCTGTGTGTCACTGTCTGTTGAAGAGGAGGTGTCCTCCAACCGTTGCACATTACTAGATGCAGTAAATAAGAAAATTTGAGTTCTGCTGTGGGCAAACTGTCAATTCTTTTCTATGTTCAGCTCTGCACTTGCCCCACGTGGTGGTGAGGATGTACATGGATTTCTTTAAATAACAGTTGAACAGGAGGTACTTGGGGAAGTGGATGGCGACTTTTTGATGCAACATTTCGCAGCCTTGCCTGGTGCGGCATTAAATGCGCTCTGTGTTTTCCTTTAAGTCCAGTCAATTTGATTTGTAATGACTTTAATCAAGGCTGCAGTCTCACAGGGCTTCACGACGCCTACATTTTGAAACAACAAATGAAAACAAGGGTAGCAATGCTTTCTAAATCTAGAATCTGCCTGGTGGGGAAATTAAACTGCAGCTGCCAGTTCTAACAGCTTTCTCTGAGCAAAAATAAGAAAAAATGCAGAAAACCGATGTGAGGTTAAATAGATCTATTTAGAAATACATTATTCATGTGCCCTTCAGTAGACATTAAACTGACTTTAAATTATAGCCTGAAAACATTTCTCTTGCCTCGTTGTTGGCTGAATATATTGCCCTTTTAAAGCATCTGCAGGGATGGTTTTGCACTAATGATTCCTGCAACGCTTGACCATCATCCACTTTACTCTGCTGTAGGTTGATAATATAAATCCCACTGTCACAACAGGAAAACATGTTAAGAGATTTGTGGTTATATTTACAGAGTTTATATCCCGTGTACTTTGGCTTAATAAAGCTGTTTTCTGAGCATCTTATCAAGCACCGAAAACACACAACCAATGTCAGCGTAATCCTCATGGTGCCAGGCGACTGTCAAAGCATCTTTGTTCCTCTGCCCGTCACCTGGATAAAAAGTAAACTGATCCTAAATTGAACAATATACGCTGCCACTGCTGCTCCTGTGAGAGTCATTTCGCATTGACTCTGGAAAATCTTTTGAAAAAGCTCTAAAAAAAAAGAGAGAAAAGTTGACCAAGTTGAAGATAGCCTGACAATATCTGGGAAAATTTAACAGCAAACTGAAGAAGAAGAAAAAAAGAGACAATAATTTGAGGGAGAATGAGATGGAGGCTCCTGCTGAGCAGAAAATAGCTCACCATCTCGGTTTGTGAGATAACAACAAATAGGAGGCTTCTGTAAATGTCATCCTGTGGGCGTGTGTAATGGGAGGTGTGTCACAGGGTAAATGAGAGACTTTAGCTGGAGAGAACCTCATGATATCGACTGTAATGGGACAGCTTAGGTGATACCTGCAGGAAAATGGAGGCTTCTTACTGAGATAATTATATGACTGAAAACATGGGTAATTTTCATCACAATCTTAAAGAATTGAAAATGACTTGGGCTTGTTGAATATCACTTTAGAGTCCAAGTCATTTACGGGCAAACATGAGAAAATTGGCATTTGTGCAGGTGGAAGCTGAATTTCTGAATTACATTATATTTTAACAGAACAGGCAGCTCATGTTGTAAAATGAGCCGAGGCTGCCGAGAATAAATCTGAGCTTTTTTTTTTTTTTACAGCAGAATGTTTTTAAAGGTTTAGTTTCATTAAAAAATCAAAGAAAAGAAAAGAAAAAGATTTTGCTGTACTAACATGGATTAAAATGTGTCTAACACTATCAAACAGATTATGACATCTAAATTTTTAAGGTAACTTCTATTACCTTAATCTGTTAACGATCCTTAGACTGCATTTAAAAAGATGACATCTTCTCATCTAAAAAGTTAAGCTGCAACTCAAGATCATAGCAAAGTGTGTAATGGACACACTGGTAAACCCTCTGGATGTTCAGCTTTCTCTGTCCTAAGCGTCAAATGGACATGCATGGTTAATTTGCACTACCAGCAGGGGGAGATAATATTTAACGCCAACAAGTCGCTACCACCTGTGGGAGGTATGAAATACATTCCAGGCTCCTTCCATGCCAGGAACTATTAAGACGGTGGCTGATATGTATTTAGAAGTAAATGTTCCAGCAATGTCTCTTTAAATGTTTTCCATTTATTTTTTCATGTTGGCTTGAAATAAAATATCGCCATCTGCTGGTACTGCAACTTACCGCAACTTAAGCAACTTGCGACAGGCAAAGCTTGACATCGTTACACGCATTGCTGTGGCTAGAAGTGCCGCAAATCTGTATTTGTCTGAATGCCCACCAGGGGGCTACTCATCTGGCTGCAAAAATAAATATGATTGTGTAAAAGTGTAACAGAAAAAAGCTATTTTCAGTTCAGATCAGTTCATAATACTACATAATGTTCAGTTTGTAAATTATGGATGCTCTAAGAGTCAGAGTACTTTGATGGACTTCTGGGTATACAGGGTACACCCTGGTGACCTGCACAGAGTGTACCTGCCTGTAACACCATGAAAGTTTGGATGGGCTGCAGCTCTCTTGTGACGCTGAATTGCATAACATGCAGAAATGTGTATCCATTCTCTACCTCTATTCTACCTGGAATAGAGACAGAAAGGAAGATCAGACAAGATATGCTTTAAGCTGGCCTACCTTGCAATTGACAAGTTTCTGCTGTATTTGTATAGCGCTTTACTTAGTCCCTATGGACCCCAAAGCGCTTTACACTACATTCAATCATCCATCCATTCACACACAGGTGATGGCAAGCTACATTGTAGCCACAGCTGCCCTGGGGCGCACTGACAGAGGCGAGCTTGCCAGACACTGACCACCACCAGTAGGCAACGGGTGAAGTGTCTTGCCCAAGGACACAACGACTGAGACTGTCGGAGCCAGGACTCGAACCGGCAACCTTCCGATTACAAGACGAACTGCCAACTCTTGAGCCACGATCACTTTGTTTACAAAACACCTCAGCTTGATAGACTTCACTTGTCAGTGAGGTATGTCATGGAGGTTAACTCCATCTTCTCTACATCGTACAGCAGCATGACTTCAGTCCTTCAATTTTCAAAAAAAGAGCCTTTTCCGACTAAACGGTTTGCAAAGGATAAAAACAAACAGTCTTAGAGACACAGACATCCAGGTGACGAATTTCTGGAATTAGATTGTTGGACAGTGTCAGAAATCTCCCAATCTCACATATTCCTGCTGTCAGATATTTGAAGGTCCTTCCGGCACATTTTTTAAAACTTTCTAGTTTATGCAGAAATTTTTGAGGAGATGTGAAATTCTTTCTACCTCTCTTTCTTCATTCTTCACATTTGTGCATACTACTGCGACAACAGAAAGGAAATGAAGAGCACGAACTGCTATCTCCAGTTTTCCAGTTTAATAGTTCAGTTTGTCCCCTCCTGTTTTAGAACAATGGACTTTTTTAATTGCATCGTGAAGAGACACAGGAAATACACATTTTTGTATTCATTGCAACAAAATCAAAGTAACAAGAACAACAGAAGCGTTATTTTTCAAATATATGACAAGGTATATAATGTCTAATGACTCGACTGGATAAACATCTGACAGCACTGTGTTCAGGTTAATTACACCTGCTAAAGGCTCAGGATACATGAGCCAGGAAGTGCAGGGCACAGAGACAGCTTACATAACTAAAAGTAAAGGATGAGAGCGAGAGTTAAAAACGGGACTGTATTTTATCCATACACAGTGGTGATTAATGATGAAACCAGGCAGCTAAAAGACAATAGAGATGATGCAATCACAATGGAGGGAAAGAAACAAAAAGTAGGAAGTAAAGAAGACACGGTAAACACGCAACAGGCTAGCACTAAAAATGAAAAGCAGAAACCAGGAAATGTCTGTGTAGGTTTTCAGTCATGGTAGCCTTAAGAGCTTAATAAAAGAAGACAACTAAAGAAGTCCAGTTGCTTTCCTGTTTTTAAGCTCTCAATAGAGCTGTTTAGAAGCTGATTCACAAATAGACATAACATTGATCTTAGGCAGCATCATGTGTCGGCGTTGAGAAGCGGTTGGATTATCATGCAAATGTCAGGCTACAGTGCGCTGCTGATGGTTTTTAAACCAAGTTTTCCTCCATGGTCACAATGACTCACTAGTCAGTGATTGAGTCTAACAGACTGATGAGGGTGGAAGATGAAGGAAAGAACTCAGACAGAGGAAGGTAGAAGGCAATGACAAGTCAAGAGACAGAGTTTAAATGGAGCATTAGCTCTCCTCGTCTGCAGAGAATATTTATCAGATTGCTCTACAGTTCCCCAGCTTCGGTTTAAGAGCACCTTGACTCTTCCAAGCTCTCCTTCTTAATAGGAGATAACACTGGTCTAATCTCTAATGGAAAAATAACAGTCCCCAGAGAAACAGAGCTAATCTGTGACAGAGAAATAACAGCAGACGAGGACAACTTTTTAAACATGTCTGCCTGAAGACGACATGTACTTTTAACGGATTATCCTCACACTCATCGCCTTCTCTCCCCAAAAACATTTCCAGCCTCTCCTCTGTGTCTGCTTCCACATAGTGGAGTCAGTGTTTGCCCTGATTTGTATCAGTTATCACGGCAGAGCTACCTTACAACCTTGCTATCCAATAATGAAATGATTTTCCAGTTTCACCTCCAAATGCTCTTATCAGCCATGTTGAAGGCTGTGAGGAGGAGGGTCAAGCCTTCAACAGCCCATACATTTTTTCTATTAATTGTGATCTTTTATCCAGCTTTAAATCCCTCTAATCTGGGTAAAGACTTAAATCTGATAAAAAGTTAGAAATCAATTGGATTTGTTAATTATATCTTTATGGATATGGAGTATTATGGAAAAAAATGCTCAATATATAGAGCCTGATTAAACGCCACGTTTACTGATGTTTACCTTACAAACATAAGATTGTCTGTTGTGTTGCCTGTATTTTCCCTAAGAAACTGCTAGGCACTATTGTGCAGCAGTGCAGTGTTGTTGCTGCATGAATGAACCATGGTTACTTTTCCAATTACAAGCAAAGCAACACATTCACAGTCACACAGAAATGCAAAAACAGAAACAGAATGAATTCTTATGAACTGATGAGAGAGTCCAACATTATCCCGTGAAGGTCAGGAGATCCCTGAGAATCTCCATATTGAGCATTTGAAACATCCAGGAATTTGTTTGTGCTGGTTAGGCAGCGTTTTTGTGCAAAAATTTGATGTGGAGAAGTGGAGCCCAGTGATTTTCTCCACTGACCTTACTACTCTCTACAGGCTCCCAACCACACATGCATGTGGTCAATAAACTGTCTATAGTGCTGATATAGTGCTGAGGGCGAGAGAGGGAAGGTGAGCTCTTCTCAAAAATTGCACGAGCCGCTAAGCTCTCTTTATAAGCACTCCGGTGTTCAGTGACCACAACAAACTGTCTGTTATCTGTAACTTTTTTATTTATTGAAGTTGTTGAATGAAGTAAAAGAAAAAAGACAGGCTAAAACCTCCATCTAAACATAAATACACATGTACTGTGTGGAATCCAGGGCAGTTCTAGTGGGTTAAAACTGCTTTTTCACATATCTTTGTCACATATTTCCACTGAATCTCTTTCGTTTCTTCTGTGTTTTATATACTCATTCAAAATATAAAACATATAGCAAATATGAGTACAAATCTAGGTATAATATGTGTAGCAAATGTGGATTTCAAATGGCAACATGTTTAAGGTGTTAACAAAATTATTGAAAATTAAAGCACGTTGCTGTCATAATTTATTTTTCTGCTTCTGTTTTATAGATAGATTGAGAGAAAGAGAAACAGATCACTTTACATATACAACAGTGATATAAAACGACAAAAATAAAAAATACAAATTAGGTAAGGTAATAAAGAGTAAAAAGTAAGACTGAGATTATCCAAGAGAGTAGTTCAAATGTCATTAATAAATAATAAGTATGATATAAATCTGAGAAAGAGCTGCAAGAAGGTATAATACAGAAAAATGCCTGATAGGTATGTTGATGTGCCACAGAGTTATTGTTCAGTTTTATAGAGAACAGTAATTTCCTGCAGCGTTCTTCACGTCAGAAAGATAAAAACCCAAAATGTAATTCTTCAAAGTGTTATAACTAAAATGCCAATGAATAGAGCTGATTTTAACCATGTTGATTGACTTCTGACATTTAGGGACGAATAAGGCTTTGCACACGATTTAAAAGAGAGACAAGGTTGGAGAGGCAAGTTTGAGATGTCTTGTACATGTGCTATGGAGGGATACTGGATATATTGGGCAAATGATGTTGAAGCTGTCAGGCAGGAAGAAAAAAGGAAAACCACAAAGGAAATTCATGGATGTAGTGAAGAAGGACATGCTGACAACTGACCTGACAGAAGATGCTTCAGATGAGGTGAGACTGAGGCAGATGACTCCTAAAGGAAGCAACAGAAAGAAGAAGACAGGATTTAAGCCACTTTCTCAGATAAGAGCACCGTTATATGGATTTCCTATGTCTCACCTGATCTGGTCTGAAATCCCTGTGATAGACCAAAGTCTCTACTGACAGGATTGTCTTTCACAAGCCTGAAAAAGAGGCCAAAGGAAATACAGAAATCTGGTTCCCTCTCGGAGCACTTGAATATGCTGAAAAGCTAACACGGCTTATTGTCCAGTGACACCATAAACACTCTGCCTAACCCCAGCTTTAATTGATTGTAATGAGCTATTCAGACAAGGCTCCTGTGTCAAATGTCTGAGTGTCTCATTTAACCAGCCCACACATGAATGGAATTAAGTGTGTTCATTAGAGATGAATGAAGGAGAAGTGGAGGGAAGTACCAGCGGACAGACTTTGTTACTTCCTACATGCTGTACTGTAGGTGGGCTGATAATTAGCAGGAAAAACTCTGCCATCTAATTACTCTGCAGTCGGTCAAATTATAATCTGTGGGAGGTCTGGATGATTACCAGAAGCCTGCTATTAGAAAAGAGATCTTTTCCCTTCAGCAAAACATCATGTCAAAATATCAAGGGCTTCAAGCTGAACCAGACACTGCTTTTTAATGAGAGAGCTTCTCCGCTCTGCTCACTTCCCTGAAAAAGCAGCATAGAACTGGTTATCATGAAATAACTACCTTTGCTGTTAGCTGTAAGGTCTCTAACGTCATGTTGCGATGGTTTGATGCCGACATGGTGAGCAGAAAATATATAAAAACCGTATTATGTGCTGATCCTTGTAGCTGAATATGAGGAAGAGTATTACAGACATTACAGAAGAAGTTCGGGGATGTTGAGGGTCATTTGTTTAATTCATTCAGTAGCAGGTGCTGTAAACATCAAGGAAAAAACAGCATCTTCACCATGTTACAGAGCTTCAAAGCCTAAATTAGACTGGGTTCCTTTAAAAGCTTTGAAGTCTGTAATGCAATGATTTTTCTTTCTTTAGTTGGTGCATTAACACAGATGTAATATGCTTACATGCAGTACTGATATGACACGGCTTACTTAAGACAATAACCTGTTCCCACCAAGTGGAGATGCTGGACTTTGGTGAGATTAACGATGATACTTTTTAATAATGTTGAATTTGGAATAGATATTTAATTTAAATGGTGTAGGTGTGTGTGGAAAAAATAAGAGGAGCAAAAGAAGGGAACTGAAGGCTTTAGTGGGTTGTTAATAACAAGCTAACCGGTGCTCTGCCAAAAGTCTAGATGTACCCAACAAACAGCAAAGCAACGACAAAGCAACGACAAAGCCATCACTGGTCACTACCAATTAGTACTTCACGCATTTGGCTGAAGAGTCTCTTTCACTTTGTCTCAGAGCATTAGCAAGCTTGTATTTTCACTATGTACACAATGTGCAGGGTGGTTGAGTCCAGCATGTAAGAAGGCAAGTTGTGATGACCTCATTGACTGCAGTAATCACCTGCTAAAATCTGCCAGCTTTTCTCACTTGATTTAACTATTGTGTATCTGCTACACAGCTTGAAGGTTTTTTTTTTTTTTTTAATAATTGCTCAGTCACACTAGATTAAAAGTAGAATTGCAACTTCCCTGCAACTGGGGAAAAAAATAAGTGGTTTCCACTTTTTTTTTGCATTTGCAAGTAACTGTAGGGACCTCTTTATTCACAAGGCGATTGCACATGTTACCTAGTCAGAGGTAACCCAATTCCAAACAACTGTGGTTGACTTTGTCTGAGTATAGTTTGCAGATAACTGCCATTATAAATGCAGACAGACTGCCAGCACTTCGCCATGAATCTGAATCAGACTCAGTTGGATGTTTTCTGGTTATATTATTTTACGCTAGGTGACAAATCGCTGGTATATTATGCTTCCAGGCACCCAGGCACGTCCCTATATTACAAGATCAGAAAAATTAGAACCGTTTGGAATGAATCTACACATGTACATTTATTTTACTTAAATCGCTTTGGAAAACACTATCTAACATCATTACAGTGGTGAGGGTTACTGATAAGGTTAGGGTTAGGGCTGGAATGTCTATTACCGCGGGACTGTTGTTCTACTGGATTTCATCCACAACCCGGCGCATAGCAGAGGAATGCAAAAGGTCGCCTTTCGCGTTCCCATAGAACGCCTCGGGATGTGACAAATCGTCGGTATATTACGCATCGGAAGTGAGAGCGGTCTGAAGTGCAAGGTTGCCAAGCACCTGTGTCATTTTAAATTGCTGTCATACAGCAACTATGTAACTATTTGTGACCCTCATAGATTTATGTTTATCTTGATGCCTCGAAGTTGAGTTAAAGACGCCAAGTGGCTGCAAGTGGTTGCAGAGCTAGGTCGATCTACAGATGTTGGCTACACACAAGTCATTGCATTTTAAAGCGATGATAATATGTGTTTAATGTTAAGGTTAGAGTGAGACTGGGACTAGGTGGAGGCCCTACAGCTTTCCTATAACCACCCTATAAATACTTTGTTTTACCATTAATTCAGTTCAAATGAGTCGCCTCAAGATGCTTTAACAGAGTGTGTCTCACAGTAAATAGTGATGAGATTTTAGGACATTGCGTGATATCAAAAAGAAGGAAAACAAATACAGAATAGCTGGAATCAAGTCCCTAATCGGAAGTTCAGTTTTTTCTACCCTGTCTTCAGCTGAGATGAGGAAACACACAATATCTCTACACTATCAAAAGGCCCTTCGTAGAGCCAAAACAACGCTCCATTTTTCCTGCATCCTAAAAAATTGTGAAATCTCACCAAATACAGGGTTTATAATCTGGGTATGGCTACACTACTCACACTCTCAGCCTAATAGTATGTGTAAATCCAAGCATTATGTACTCTTAATTGCAAGTATGAAAGAACATGATTTGACACATAACAAATTTTGCTTGGCTAGCTCTGGGTGAACTGCAGGGTTTAGGGTGAGCAAAAAGTCATTTCAATTGCAAAGTGGGATTAGTAGCCTATTCATGAAAATGTGTATTTCCATCCGCTCAACTGGCTTACAGTACTATTCTGCTATTGCATTGCTGCATATTCTGCTCATTTATTGTGTGAGCGATGACATAACTGGATACTTACTGCATTAGCGTCTTGTACGTAAAGATTAAAACATAATTGCACCATGTTTACAGGCGCACAAAAAGCATGCATCAGCAGCTCTCATCAACATGCAGATCTGTCCCGCTAAACCCTCACGCACCCCTCTGTCATCTAAGCAGCCTTTAATATAGCTGAATATCACAGTAATTACAGATTTTAAAGCTGCTGTTTACATCGCTGTTGAGGAGTAGAGGTGAATAATTGAGGGATTTAAGTCAGCAAACTGGCCAACTGGAGGAGAAAACAGAGCCAGAGATTTTTAATGGGGGAAAAACATGAATAATAACAGCAGTACCTGATTTCAGCAAAGGGCATGCTCTTTAATTTCACTCAGGTTTCTCTATTTTCTCCTGATGTGACTTATAGATCAAACTTACCTGTCCATTCATGATAAAATAAAGAAAAACAAAAGCAAAGAGATGCCAGTAAAGTTTAAATTATTCATCTGTGTGGAGGTGCTGTGAAGTAACACTGCATCTACAGGCAGCACTGGGTGATATAGTTCTGTCTCAGACCACTGACCACTGGTGTAATACTGCTGTAAATGGTAAATGGACTGCATTACCATGGTGGTTTTCTGGACTCAAAGTGCTTTACGCTATAAACTTCATCCAGCCATTGGCACGTGCTTTAATATAAATGGAAGTGATTTCAATTCACCATTACCCACCACCAAAACAATATCTTTTTCATATTGTTTTGGTGGTGTGTAATGACTATGGAGCTGCCTACTTTTGTGGTACACACATTTTCTTAAATATAATAATAAGTAATACTTCTTGAAAGTTCAGATAATAATAATAATAATACAAGTGAAACCTTTTCTACAATCACATTGCATTTGTCTGTAATACAGTGATGTAATGCATTACAGTATCTCAATATAATAATCACATTACATTTACAGTTTAAGGTAGTAAAACCTACCATGCCTTGATTCTGCAAAACTTTAGTCACACAAACCTCAAGACTGGTCAGTGACCTCCTCACTATGGATAATGTGTGCACCTGGACCATCGAGGAGATGCTGCTAGATGTTATTGTTATTGAAATTGATTGCAAATAAGTGCGATATGGTGCCACCAGAGATGGGCAGTAACGCGTTACTTGTAACGCGTTACTGTAATCTGATTACTTTTTTCAAGTAACGAGTAAAGTAAGGGATTACTATTGCAAAAACGGTAATTAGATTACCGTTACTTTCCCGTAGGAACGCTGCGTTACTGCGTTACTAAAACCGTGATTTTTTTTGCGAGAATGTCTCACGACAGTGCCCTAAGCAAGTGCAACGTTTGTGGCAACAGCTGTGTGCAGATCAACAATGGATAATATATCGAGTGCAGGGGAGAGTATGAGCGTACAGCGTTTAAAGCGTGGAAGTACTGACCTTACTTTGAGTTTGATTCCATAAAAAGTGACAAAAACATTAGCGTCTTCTGTGCGTGGGAAGAAAACTTCTTTTTACACCGAAAACCCCCTAAACTTCCAAGCAAGCACCGAGTGCGCAACGATGTAATGGGAAATTCACAGAGAAACTCGCGGATTCTTCCACTGACCGCCGCGGCACACCTGCACCAGGGTAAACCTCCGCCTACGCCACTCCTGCTTTACAGGTGAAAATAGAGCAACAGGACCGCTAGTCTGTGACTTTATTTATTTTCTGCTGTGTTTTACTTGCATCTATTTGAAAGAGTGAGTGTAAACACACACAAAAAATATTTTATGTGCTGGAATGTGCAGAAAATAGGTTTAAATATTAAACAAATTTCTTCCAGTCAGAGAATGTTGCATATAATTAAATTTTTGCTTGATGCATAAAGTTAAAAGATTAAAACTAATAAAACAAGTTTTAAAAAGAGACTTTTCCATTTGATTACATTTTGTATGATGGATTATGCAGAAAAAGTAGAATTGGGCTGAAAGATCTATCGCTTTATTACCTATTCAGGTTGTAAATCGTGTTTTTAAAAAGTAACTAAGTAATTAATTACCTTTGAAAATAAGTAATCAGTAAAGTAACGGGATTAATTTTTTGGGGAAGCAGTTACTGATTACTTTTTTCAAGTAACTTGACCAACACTGGGTGCCGCATTAAAAAACCTCCTTGCAGTTGCTTAGTTTGCTAGCAGACTGCAGCGGTTGCCACTAGTTGCATGGAAGATATCAGGTGATCTGCTAAAAATCACAAATATCCATGAAAACTGAGCAAACTTCAATCTAAATTTGGGTTTTTGGAATGTAATGGTTGCAGTGGTAAGGTTCAAATTTTAGTCTGAAGGGAACTGGCAATAGAAATCACATTATTCTTAGCAGTTGCTCTCACTGAAACTTAACGACCAGCTTGTACTAACCAACAATGTGGTTTGCTGTGTAAGGGCAAAACCATACCATAGAGGGTCCTTATATAATTGTTAAGATAAGTGGACTTATATAATGTTTATTGTTATATTGTTAGCATTTACCTCCACACCATAAAAAGCATGAAGTAAAATAATGCATTACTTTTTAAAAGCAATGTGTAATTTATAATATTTTTTTCAGCGTAACAACTCCAGAACAATTTTCAGGTGCCTTTATCTAACATGTGAATGAACATCAAGCAAAACTAGAATAACGGAAAGTTAAATTAAAACATATTTGTTGCACTTTGTATATTTTGCAAAAATACTGTATGGTTGTGACAAACGTGCACAGCACACCATTCAGGAGAAACGCTCAGTGCGGCATCAACCGGTGCAGTTTTAACACGACATTGCTTTAAAACAGAGGCAGCTCCAAAGCTTCAACCACTGTGTGTATCGAAAATAACTAAAGGAAGGGAGCTACATAAAGCCCTGTGAGTCACAGCGCCATCGCAGATGAAAAAGCCAGCACATCAAAGCTCTTTCAAATGTTAACCCAGGATGACAGTCTCTTTCCCTCTGCTGTCAACTGATTGGCGAAGAGGGGAAGAGACTGGTATTTATCATCCTAATCAGACGCATTAGATGTATACCGCACTGCCCACAGATGAGACTGAATCCTTTAACGAGTTTAAATTCTAGTTGGCTGTAGAGATTATTTGATCCGTTTGATGTTTTCTTCAGCGAGTCTCTGATATCGCCGCTGATGCTGAAGATGTCAGTTATCAGCTTTACTTGTGGCCTCTGATCACAACCAGTAAGCGGATACTTAAATGAATCGAGCAGGGACCACTGATGTGCGGCAGCTGAATCATATCATAACCTCAGGCGTCTTAGCACTTGAACAGAGAGAGGCGCTAAGTGACTCTTCACAGGCAATCACTTTGTCACCCTCTGCTCCTGGATGCCACACGGCTTTACATATTTCTCTCATCTCTGGGATGTTAACAGCCATCATAAATGTCAGCACTGAAGGATGAGCATCCTCCCACACTCCAGTTAAAAGGAACACACATAAAAGATGTAAATGTATGTAAATTGTTATGGTTATTGAGGGGGAAGTCTTTGCTGTATGTCACATTCATTTAACAAAGAAACAAAAGATTGCAGTGGTTTACATTTTTTTTGTAAAGAATCCTACCTCAACTAATTTTCTTTCATTTTGTTGCGGAAACACATGTCATCGTCCTGCAGAACCCTTCAGATATGTAAATGTAAGAACAAATTGATTCACAAACACAATTACTGTTTAACACTCCTGCAATTCGTGTGTAAAGCATGAAAACATGATAGTTTTTATTTTTAAAAAAGCATTGTTATTTATTTTCATCAAACAGGCGTTTTTTGTTGATAACCAAACAACCAGAGTTATGGATGAAAGCTGTATATTTCTATTGCATGTCACTCACACTCACATCACTGTATTCACTAACACTACAGATACACTGACAACATTTCATCGTTAAACAAGTGCATTGTCAGAGAGAAACTACACCACTGTCAGTCAAAAAAAAAAATACTGAAGAATAAGACTTTAATTACTCTATATTTAACTTAAAGTCAATACATCTCATGAAAAGGTCAAATTTCACTTCCCCAAACTTTTTTTCTAGCCTCAGTACTGTTGAAAAAAACTCCCAAAAACTAATTTGAGACCACGGTAGTTTTTGGCAAACCTTACCGGGACTTCGCTACGTACTTCTATGTTAGCAACTCAGCTCAGCAGTAGATTCACACACAAATACTTTAGCAAGCATTTCCCATAGCAGGACAGTTTATACACAGACAGTATAAAGGATGGACGTAGCCACTCTGATTTGGCCTGTTGGTCAATAAAGTCCTGTTATGAAGCCTTGAGTAGAGCATTTCAAGCCGTTTGAAACCAGATGCAATGAGGGAGGGGCAGCTCCAACAGTGAAATAGTGTGCAATGAGCATATCTTTGATAAGTCCCTCACAACTCTCTGGATGGCAGTAATTTACAAAATGGGCTTAATGTTGTTATTCGTTATGGCGAATGACCATAAATCCATCAGGGGAATATTTACTGAAGTCACACAGAGCAAGGGAGCCAGGGAGTGTTTTCCCATAGACTTCTACACAACTGTAAGTTTTATTGAAAGAGGCGTTGCCCCCTGCTGGACAATTAAAAAACTGTAGGTTTAAGGCACTTCAGTAATGCTTTTCAGACCTGGAAGCTATGTCCATGTTTTATCCTGTCTATAGGTGCACCTGTGTACTGTGTTCAAAATGACTCGTCAATCAAAGTAAAGTCTCACTGGTTATGATTACTTGTCACAGAGAAATATATATCACAATTAATATCAGTTACCTGTTGTTGTTGTTTTTTTTCAACTTCACAGAGTTTGATGACAATAAGAAAACTGCATAACTTCAGACCTGGTCACATGATGTGAGTTTCATCAAATTAATAATAATAACCCCCCACAACCTGCTAGGTTAATGATCTAACATGGCACCAATGCAAAGTGAATTTAAGCAATTTTTTTTTGCTTTATTTTAATCACATTAAGTTAGGTTATTAGCCAATTTGCACATTTTCTCAACATTTGAGGGAACGTAGAGCCAGAGATAAATAAAATTGGGAACCTGAAATTTAAAATACATGAATTTAAATATGTATTTAAAACGTTTAAGTTAGTGAGTGGACAAACCTGATGACAATAAGGACTTCCTGATTTTATTTTGGAAAGTTCTTTACTCAGTTAATGACGAAATGTCAGGCAGTGTAAACAGCCCATTACACAATTAAACTAAAAGACAGTCAAGAAGCTGTAGCTCATCAGCTAGTGGAGCATTAAGAATGTATAGTTCTTGTGGCTGTGCTCACATTACAGGCTTTGCTGCACATTTCTGATTTTTAACTCGTTCTTTTTACTCTTTTTAGACAATTTTTTAAAGTCAAAAACGTAATTTTTTTTGTTTTAATCGTGAGAGTTTGATACATTCAGCTCAGTAACAGATCAAAGTATTAGACCAAAAGTCCAGTAATGCTTTGAAAGTAGTGGTATGATTATTTCATTAAAGTCCATTAGTCGGTTTGAGGGAGCCAAGTGGAAGTCAGTAGGAGTGGCATGTGGGAGTCTCGGGTATGCATGCTCTCTGGAGTGTCACAGATTATATTCCTATATTCACGGGCTTAAATTTGGCGAGCATGCAGAGCATACAGGATAACTAGCCCGTGCTTTATTTAGAACGTGAATGAAAGAGCCACAATGTTTTAATACAGCATCCAGTTCTCTTTAATACGTCCACTTGATGACAACAGAAAATATACAACAGGAAGTGGGATGTAAGCCTCCCACACCAACGGTACCACTCTGAAGTGGTTGTATAGCCCAATATAATATAATATAATATAATATACTTAGTGCTGTAAGCGTTAATCTCGATAAAATGACATTAACGCCATAACTGCATTAATGCGGCAAATCTCCGTTAACGAGTTACTGCGGATCGCCCCGTGCGTGTGGCTGCACAGCATCAACGCGTTAGCATGGTTAGCTCGCTGACAGTACTAAATATGATATAATACAATAATGCAATTTCCTAAAAACACAGGCTTCCTTTAATTCTCGTGTGACCAGGTCTTCATCCTTTAAATGACAAATTAACAAAATTCTACATAATAGTGTAGAAAATGATCAGCCTCAAATGTAACATGGTTGTAATCTTGTTCGTCGTGTTAAAATGGTTTGACAAAACCAGAGACGCTCACAGTGACAGTTTGCACACGGTTTCCACAAATCACTTCACAAATCCCACATTAGTGACTGGTGCCAATGTTATGCTGTGTTTGCAGAGGAAACTTTTGAAAATGTTCTTCTCTGGGTCTTGAGAAACGTCTTATTTGCTTTATACATATGCAGCGTATCATCCAGCACAGTTCAGTCTGCACGCTCGTCTGGATGTCAAAGTTACCTGTTGAACCTAAAGAGTGCTGCACTGCAGTAACTTCTGCTGCGAGGACAGTCAGTGCTTCTTCACCAGAGAATGAACTCTCTGGAATCAAGAATGGGACAGACAACAACGCAAAGAGATGAATTATGCACTTTGAAGATTTAGCAACTTTTGTCATTAAAATCCCATCTGTGCATTGGGTCTCTCAGAGAGACGGTGGTGTGTGTGCGTGTGTTGATAAACAGCTGCTGTTGGGCCTCTCTGCTTGGTGGTGTTTTCATTATAACCATGTTTGCTTGACACAGTCTCTCAGATTATCTTTCAGTCTTATTATTCTCCTCTGTCTCTGCTTTCCATCAAATCACAATTCACCTGTCAGATCAGAGCAGATTAGCATTTCACAAACACATTAACCGTCTCTGTGTGCAGTGAATGAGGTGACAGACAGCCGCACTGTTACCGCCAGCAATAAAAACTTCCCCATTCAGAGACATTTAGAGCATTTGGAGATGATGCTCCCAGCAGGCAACATGCAGCAGGGAGGAGAAAACTTTAATAAAAGAAAAATATATATAAAAAGCTAGAAAACTACAAGAAAAGGTTTAATGTTGTGGTGTGCTCAGAAGAGAAAAGAAGAGACTGAAAAAGGAAAGAAAGGAGAAAATGAGTCCCTACTGTATAAAAATCCCTTATTTCCACAACTGCAGCGTACCAACAGTACAAATGCAATATGTGCTTATTCACAAGTGAGCAAGACTGTTGACTTTAAGATGTCACTTAAAAAGGACCAAAAGAATCTGTTCTAGCACAGGAAGAAATCACTCAATAAAATGTATAATTGAAATGCTGACAAAAGCAGTCCATAGATGTTTGTTAGCTAAATTCCTCTGACAAAGTACAATTGTACAAGCTCGCACAGTTTTCCTTTAAAGACGTCTTCAAGGTTCCAGAAACTCCAAATTGTTATTCTCCCAAAACTTCCCGCATAATAAAAAGGCATTACAAATGAACAAATGCCAGCACTTACAGAAGTAGTCTTCCTGAGGGCCTGATTAAGGGACAGACTTTTCCACTTCCAGTTAAGCAAACAACATTCATGACCCTCATAAAAATGCACCATCAGCCAAATAACTGCAAACAACCTGATTCTCAGGAATAAAGAAATAAAGTTAAATCAACCCATAAAAAAATAAAAACACAAAATACCTGCAGCCTTTGAATATGACAGAGTGACAATACCTAGAGACTGCTGTAGACATAATTTCCCACATATACATTTTTTTTTTAAATATTTATAGTAGTGGAAACAAGTTTGTCAACACTTTTAAGGTCCAGCACTGTAGTCTGTTTGATTCACTATATACATAATATACAGTAAAAGACAAAACTGTTCCTTTTATACGTTCTCTATTGTGTGGAGCCGCTGCGTTGTGGCTCAGTGTGCAGTCTGAAGTGCTGAGGGATGACGGACAGTCCGGTCTGCACCCCTCCAAAAACCACCATCTCATCAGGCATTCAGGATTCTTGTTAAATGATATACTCCTTTGGGTTTTCACAGGGGACGCTCTGGGAATCAGCCTGGTTGCTAAAAGCAAAATCCTGGCTGTTTTCCTGCCGGTCCTTCACTTGCTGGTTTCGATATGTCTCTTTTCTCTGGTAGAGTAATCTGCCCGTTATCGCCAGCCCAGTCACAACCACAAAGATCACAACAGCGATGACACCTGCAGGGCAGACATATCCAGGCATTCAGGTTTGGACAGGTCTTTTATGTTATGTAGCCCGCACTTAAACTTTATATTTGAATCAATGGAGCGGACTTAATAATACACAATAGAGTTTAAAAGCACTACAAACTACAAGCCTGGAGAACTACTTACAGAAATCACAACAAAGCTTGCTTAACAGAGATCAGAGGATATGTTTCAGAGTAAAAGGCGGTCAAACCAAATATTAATATCACTCTATCTCTGCCTTATACCCTGCAAGTCCTTGTATGTTTGCACACGTTTCAATAAATCCCTGCACCTATTTGAGGTGGCTCAAAACCTGCTCGCAGTGCTGTTTATTAAAAAAAAAAGTTAATTAAAGAAGGTACAAAATAGTTAGTGCTGAGCAGCTGCTGTTGGGTTTGTTGACAGAGTGGAAATCTCATCTCAGGGACAAAGATGTAACACAAGAAGCCCTTTAAAAGGTAAACACTAACATTTTTATTTATTAAAGTCTTACTTTTCTTATCTGACTGTAAGTATGCCAATAACAGTAACACGCTTAGCCTTTGGAAATCACTCGTCAAAAAAACATAAAGAACTGTCATCATAAGGAAGCTGGAAATAATTCGATGTCCTGCAGCTAATACCTACAGTCCTATAATTGGGTTAGACAATGAACTGAGTAGAATCCACATTGTAATTCACTTGTAAATCTCTCACAGTGCTCAGTCTCACAGTACATTGTCTGCCCATCTCTCCTGGGTAAGTCGGCTTTCTTGCCCTGCAGTCTGGTTGTTCTAATCTAACTTCAGCACACACTGAACAGAATCTCACACATTTGTACCCAGCTGGACTCCTGTTTGACACATTTCTTCATTCAGAGAAAGTTTCATCTAATTGGAATTCAAAAACAGAAATCAATTTTGCGCTTTACTACTTTGGTTTTAAAACTTTTGAAGATAACAGGGTGAAAGTTTCAGCAGAGGTTTGGTTAGTTCAGCTGCCCTTTGTACACTGAAACACCAGAATCTCTCACTTTTGTCTCGCTACAACTTTATGGGAACACTTTGGAATCAATCTTCATTTTGAATCGTTCTGGAGTGAAGCGGGGCGATGTAATTTAGTTCAAATGAAATATTTTGCTCATCATATCACCTTTGCCAAAAAACCCTTATCGCTGAAATATTGAGTCTCATGTAGTTCAAGAAAAGTTCAACAGCAAAACGCAGCAAAACAAGGTGAAGAAGGTTCACGGTATAGTGAAGTATGTTTAAAAAAAAAAAAACAGTACCTCCAATAAGAGCCGAGTCCGTCCTAATGGCATTGATCAAAGGTTGACCCGAACCTGCTGAACCAGACTGATCTACAGCAGAGAAAGAGAAAGGATGAGATAAAGAGGGAAAAACGAGGTAAATAGACACAGTAAGGATGAAAAACCAAGGGCAACGTGAATTAAAAGAAGAGATACAGAGAGCTTTAATAGAAAAGCGAGGTAAGGTAGATGAATGAGAGGCAATAAGAGGAAATAAACAGGTCAGACAAAAGAAATGGACAAGGAGGGCTATTTAGAGAAACAATAACGCTCATAAAAACAGATACAAAGCAAATACTACAGCAGCAAGTTAGACGACTGTTTAAGGAATATAAAACTGGATGAAAACAAGACCGGAGGAACTCTTTGTAACTCCCCTGTGTGGGTCTAATTAATTACGTTATCAAGCACATTGTCATTTGTCGTCCCAACAAGGTGTACAAATTTAATGACACCATAATGCAGCTCACAAAAAGCAGCTCCCATCAATAAGACACACACACAAACACACACATACACACACGCGTTCTAACCTGCTATTGCACAATTATCATCACGTTAAAAGGGTTGGAAATTATTAGGCGTTTAGGCATTTAAAATGAAAGGGCAGAGGTATCCTCTGAATGTTTTTTTGGGGCGTGTTTAATATATTTTTCTAGGAATATTAATAGAACTCCCATCTGCAGTGAGCAAAAGTACAGCACCCTGGGTGATTCAAGGGCTCATACAGCAAGGCTGATGTTTCCAGTGCAAGAAAATTGGGCTTTCGCTTGTTATGAAACAACTTTCCAGCCATGGCGTGAGGCAAGAATTCACTGTTGAGCCTCTATTGACCTCCCATCCCACCCTCTGCACATCACGTCTTCTCCAAACTGCAAAGCACACAGCGGGCTATATGCCAGCTTGATTGGACCCAGAGAAATAACCCTGAGCTGGAATGATAAATTCTGCCTGGAGGATTTCTGTGTACCAAACAGTTTACACGACCATCCCTTAGAAATTATGCATATATATACAGTTATGGAATAGAGCAAGTCTTTTGATGTTTAAGACTCTAATAATTTGTGAGCAATTTAATTACCACAAAACAGCTTCTTCACAGATAATGCAAATGAGGCTCCTCCTTTCTTACCTGACAGGTGGTGTGTGTTCTCAGCTGCATAGGGATTGGTTGAAGCTGCAGAGCCACAGTTAGATTGGACTAAAGGTCCAGTGATGATGACAGGGCTGGTGTCTGAGTGGAGAAGAGCTGCTTTCAGAGGACTCATGGTGTTAAAGTGAACCACAGACAGACAACCAGTAAAACCGAGGGACGCCAACTTGGCCAGGTCTGGATCCAGGTCATCAGATTCTGGGAATAAGAAAATATCAGACTCTTGAAATAAAAAATACCAAAAAGTCTTTTTTTGTGACAACCATATAATCCACTTTTGATAGTTTTGCCCTTTTGTTGATTTTATAATGATTTGAAAGTGTAACTTTACAAATCAACCAGCAAGCCTTGTGCAAGGAGAAGGATCGCTCAGTGAACCTTCAGTCAATAAAAGAAAAACTCACAATGCTCACAGAAATAACTTACATCTGACAAAAGTAATAATAAATAAAAATTCTATAAATGTTAACCAATGAAATTCAGACATTGCCTTCAACCATGCTTCAATGTAATTATTTAAAAAATAAATGCATGAAAAAGGCCTGGACAAAAATGATGGTACCCACAACTTAATATTTTGTTGCACAACCTTTTGAGGCAATCACTGCAATTAAACGATTCCTGTAACTGTCAATGAGACTTCTGCACCTCTCAGCAGGTATTTTGGCCCACTCTTCATGACCAAACTGCTCCAGGTGTTTCCGGTTTGAAGGGCGGCTTTTCCAAAGATGCTCAATAGGATTGAGGTCAGGGCTCATCTCATAGAAGGCCACTTTAAAATAGTCCAATGTTTTCCTCTTAGCCATTCTTGGGTGTTTTCGCTGTGTGTTTTGGGTCATTGTCCTGTTGCAAGACCCATGACCTGTGACTGAGACCAAGCTTTCTGACACTGGCCAGCACATTTCTCTCTAGAATTCCTTGATAGTCTTGAGATTTCCTTGTACCCCGCACAGATTCAAGACACCCTGTGCCAGATGCAGCAACGCAGCCCCAGAACATAACAGAGTCTCCTCCATGTTTCACAGTAGGATATTGATATGCTTCATTTTTTTAGAGCTGATGTGCCTTGGCAAAAAAGTTCCATTTTTGTCTCATCTGTCCACGGGACATTCACCCAGAAGCTTTGTGGCTTGTCAACATGTAGTTTGGCTTATTCCAGTCTGGCTGTTTTATGATTTGTTTTCAACAATGGTGTCCTCCTTGGTCGTCTCCCATGTAGTCCACTTTGGCTGAAACAACGACGGATGGTGCGATCTGACACTAACGTTCTTTGAGCATGAAGTTCACCTTGGATCTCTTTAGAAGTCTTTCTGGGCTCTTTTGTTACCATTCGGATTATCCGTCTCTTTGATTTGTCATCAATTTTCCTCCTGCAGCCACGTCCAGGGAGGTTGGCTACAGTCCCATGGATCTTAAATTTCTGAATAACATGTGCAACTGTAATCACAGGAACATCTAGCTGCTTGGAGATGGTCTTATAGCCTTTACCTTTAACATGATTATCTATGATTTTCTTTCTCATCTCCTGAGACAACTCTTTCCTTTGCTTCCTCTGGTCCATGTTGAGTGTGGCACACACCATGTCACCAAACAACACAGTGACTACCTGGAGTCATATACATAGGCCCACTCACTGATTACAAGATTGTAGACACCAGGGATGCTAATTAGTGGACACACCTTGGATTAACACGTCCCTTTGGTCACATTATTTTGATTCTCTTCTAGGGGTACCATCATTTTTGTCCAGGCCTGTTCCATGCATTTATTTTTAAATAATTACGTTGAAGCATGGTTGAAAAACAATGTCTGACTTTCATTGGTTAACATTCATAGAATTTTTATTTATTAAGACTTTTGTCAGATGAAAGTTATTTCTGTGAGCATTGTGAGTTTTTCCTTTATTGACTGAAGGGTATCAACAATTTTGTCCACGTCTGTAACTCATTGCTTCGAGTATTTGAGACGTGCATGTCTTTGCTTTTTTTGGCAAGAGTTTAGTGAGAAGCATTGTATCACTAAGAAATGTGTATCTATTGTCAGCCGTAAGTTAGCTTCACCTTGTAAGTTTAATCTATAGTTTTACAATTTACTGGCATGCCACAGCGACCAGACTTTGCTGTTTTGTCTTATTATCAGACTGAACTTGTTAACTTGGTTTTAGGACTAACTTTAAATGTAAATTTAAAATGTAAACGAAATGCTTTACATTAAAAGAAGCCATGTGTGTCATCATTTCGACAACAGCTTTAAAAATATAAACCTTATGGTTTCCATAGGACAGTTTAGTTAATCACTTCAGATAACTGAACTTTTAACCTTTCAGAAGCTTGCTCTGTCAACCAATAGGGTGATCTGACACGACAAAAAGCACGACAAACACTGACAGGTACATTGATCCTGCTTCACATTCCCACGTTATCAGAGTGGGACAATAGTGGCAGCTCATTGACAGTAATAAGGACACACACAACCTCACACACACTGTCAATACAACACAAACCGTTCAGCTGGTCAGCTTTAAAGTCTGCATCCATCACTCCGTTTGACACGTGCACTCTCCAGCTCTTTCTGTTCATTTTATTGACTTCAAACTCTCCATCATTCACCTCTGCTCCTTCACAGCGGTGTAAACAGCAGCTGTGAAAGCCCACATTACTGCTGGAAACAGCTGCATCACTATCTGTTCAGATGACTGAGAGGTGACTGTGGTTTAAGCAGCACACATCTGCATGCTGATGAGAGCAGCAGGAGACACTGGCGCAGCCTGTAAGCTCCTCTCGGCTGATACACTACAGCCACTCTCTCTACCCCCACTTTGTTTCTGTGTATTCCTTCCGGGTCCATTAGTTAGGCTGATGGATGACAGGGTTCGAGGGGAGTGACAGAAAATCCACTTTCCTGCTGCTCTTCAGATCCTGATCTGACTCCCAGCCTCTGCTGGTTTGACAGAGGAGAGGACCGGTCACATGCTGACATGACAGGGTTAAAACCCACAGTGGAACACTGAGCAGATTTACTGCATAAAGAAAAGGATCCTGAGGGGATTTGTATTAGTTGTGTAATAAGACAGCATGAGTGCACGGCTTCTATTACATGTGGATTTCCATTATTTCGTTAATTGTTGTTCTTTTAAACTGTTAAAGATTTTGCCACAGTTTTTCAGTTCTTACATGGTGCAAAATTGTATATTATCTTATGTTCATTACATAGCACGTCCTGATGGATGCCCCGGATGAAAGGCATTTCATTCGACTGACTCATGTTTCACTATTAATTGCAGAGTGTTACGTTTTAAACCACCAGTGCGCTGCTGTGACTCCGAGTCTTATCAGAAAGCTGTGACCACAGCCTGCAGCCTCTCAGCACCTCGTGTTATTAACAGCTTATATCTCAGCCTGTCTTTGATGGTACTGCTCAAGGAGAGCATGAATAAGTCATGACAGAGCCCATTTCTCCCTCACCCCAGCACTGTTACAGGTCCCAGTTCAAGAGTATGCATTGGAGATCAATGAAGATGTGGTTTACACCTCCCAGAGAGTGAGTACTTTTCCCCAGGTGTCAAATCTGCACTTGTGCATTAAAGCAAACACAGTTCTGGTTTAACCTCACCCACCAATCACGGTAAACCCTCGACGGAACCCCATTTGCCAGAATAAGTATCTATTTTTGTATGATGGAAAAAGCAAAACATTTGTATTTATTTTAGTTGTTATGTAATTTTTAAATATCTACATGTCTAAATTGCACATACTGCGATAATAACATGCATTTTACTATAAGTGGTTATACCATCTATGAAGATTTATGCTGTTTACAGATTATACTGTGTTGACCAAACCATATGTTTTAAGGTTTGCAATACTGTATTGCTTTATGCATACACTGCATTATACAGAGAAATGTTCTGAATATTTATCCTAGCCTCATTAATAGAAATGGGATGGAAAAAATAATGGAAGTGTAATGCAATTCAGATTAATGGCAAAAACACAAAAAACACAAAAACTGAATCCCATATTCTCCATTAACCTAATATTTATGAATCCTTCTCACCAGCACATCCTTATACTGGGACCAAACAGATCATATCCATAATTAAAATGCAATAAGTACCAATTTGTGAATATTAACAAAAAGATTGTTTAGCAGTACCATGTTTTGCATAAATGCACCATCGTTGTGTTTTGTTTCATTTGCATAGTATTTGATAGAAATATAAACATCCTTTATTGTCCCTCACTAGGGAAATTCACCTGTTCCAACAGCAACGCGAGAGAGAAATGGAGCAAGAAAATTCACACAACAGTAAAGAATAAAAATACAAGAAATAAGAGACTGTACAGGGCAAATTCACAACACAAGAAAAAAATAATACTGTAAAGTTAGGGTTTCAATAAAATAAGGGTCACTAATTGCAAAATCTGTAATCCCGGATACGTTACTGCAAAAGGCATGACGTTCAAACTCCCCAGCTGTTATTTGCTGAGGGAATTTGTCAACCTCCTACAACAACACCTGCATCATCTTAGACTGAGATTTTGATTTTCTGTTTCCTATTTACTGAGCCGAAGTCGTTCTTCATGTTTTCACTATGAACTGGCGATGGGGATGAGTTCTTACGTTTATTTGTTTTTACAAACTACTGCATCTCAAAAAAAGTAATATAGACTTTTTTAAAATATAATTTAATTGAATTAGTAAACCCCCACACTATGAATGTCTCTTTGTGCTCAGTAGAACAGTCAACTTTCAAAGACGTTGGCCCTCACGCAATGTTTACGCAAAGTTTCATGAAGACTGATCGAGTTGTCTCGAGTTGAGAGTGAAGCTTCTTAAAGCTCAAGTTGTCTGTTTGAACTAGCTTCCAAGCTTCCATTAATTACCGAAACAATACTGATAATATTAATAGAGATGCTAAAAACACAAGTGCAACAACTGGTGAAGCCAAGTAAGTCATGCATACACTCATCATATTTCAGGCTTAAAACACATACGCAATGATGTTTCCTTTAGCTTGTTGTAATAACATATTTTCCCACAATTGATGAGCATTAAAATTAAACATATTTCCTGTGTAGTTTTATGTTCAATTCAAATTGGTTTTATTAAAAAGCGCCAAGTTACAAGAGCTTACACTGTAAAGACACTAAAGTAATACATGGAAACCCCAACAATTAAACAATGTTTAATCAACAATATTGTATCGTTAGCTTTATTTTTTCTAAAATCTTGTTTCTATTTTTATTTAAGTTAACTGAAATGTTTTTTATACCTACTTTTTAGTTTTAGCTACCCATAATCACCTGTGTTTTATAGAGAAAATGGACAGTGCTATCAAACATGTGTCATTTTCAGGACATCATACATTAAAGTTGATATCATTTTTGGCTTCTGAACTATGGCATCTTTTTTAAACGAAAGATACCAGAAATGTCTGAACATCAGTTCCTGCAGCAGCTATACATGAAGTTCAGGGTTAAAGTCATGATTAAAGACATTTTTCCATTTTGCCTCAGTCTTTTTTTTTTCCAGATAATCTGAATAATCAGGCTTGCTGAGAACAGCTAAAGCTACATTTATTTCTTTAAGTTTCCCAAAGCTGAGTGTGAAATGAGGCCAAACACCCCAGAGCTGTTATTCAAATGAGTGTGAGTCTGAGTGTTCTTTAAGTAAAAGGGCTTCTTCTCTATTTTTACAGGCTCCTCACTTACCGTGCACTCTGCCCAACACCAGCGACTTCACAGCGTTGAATTCCCCATCAGATGTCAGATTGAAGTCTTCTCTGGCATTTTCATCAATCTGAAGGAAGAGAGCTACTTCCATTATTTAAATAGGAAAGTTTTGTTTTAATTTCGGCGACTTTGAGCGGTAGGTGTGGCACGAGAAAAACATCTTACAGAAACGGTATTACGAGGTACTCTAAACGTGCTTCAAATTTGATTCAAATTTGTTTAAAATGGATGTAAAACTATCTCCATCACCTTATGACTCCTATACTGTATGCTGCTAAAGATACAACAATTCAGTATGACGGAAAGTGATAAGATGAAATGTGCCTCATAGTTTACTGGAGCCTCACAACACAGTGAATCAGGAGGCTACACCCACGCAAGACAAGGTCACCTTGTAATTTATCTCACAGTTGATAATTATATAGGCATTCTGGCTGCTGCCTCCTGGTTAGATAAAATTTACCTCATACATCATCTGAGGCTCTTGTTAACAAGATAGATTCAGGAGATCCAGATACGATGAAGATGCTTCATATTTCATCTGTGGCTTATTTAATGGGCGGTTTGTCCGCGCTGTCCTGCTATAGCTGCATCCAACTACTGTGGGTGGAAGTAAACTACATTGCTGACTAAGGCTTAAAACAAAGAGGGATTTTTTTTACAATACTGTAGTGTGGTCCACACCAGAACTGCTTGCGTGTGTGTGTGTGTGTGTGTGTGTGTGTGTGTGTGTGTGTGTGTGTGTTATTGCCCTTGAGATAAGCTCCTCATTGGCAAAGACATGGAACAAAAAAAGTTTATCTTAAGTAGCTTTGCACCTCATCTTCTTTATCTGCATGTACAAAAGCACATCATCGACATAAAAGGAGCAGGTTTTACGACACAGTGATGCATGACTTTGCATTATTTATGGAATAATTTTAGCAAGTGGCTCAAGCACCATTACATTACTGGTAACGATACTGGTTACTGGATAATCACAATTAGGATATTGTATTTGATGCAACATCATAACCTGTTGCATCAGGCTAAATTCTGGAAGTGTCAGAAGAATCACTACACCTATCTCACAATGAGACTGCTGTGACTGTTACGAGCCACACCTGCTAATCATTCTGGAAATACAAAATAAAATGATTCTCAGTGTGTGGTTCAAACATGCAAACTAAATATTTCCAGCAAAGAAGAAACTCTTGTCGAGTTGTGGCAGCAGAAGCTTGTTTGTATGATGTGTTTTCTGGTGTGATAATGACAGTGCAAAGGAGCAAGTAATATGGAGAGAAACGCCCTCGGGATTGCTGCCGTGCACTGAAATTCTATAGTAGATATCAGCTTTACAACAGTCTGCAAACAGTGAATAAAACATGATGTTGTGTGCCAAAGCTTATGAGATCCACAATAATGAAACATCAGTTTGTAGACTCTTTAAGGGTTATGAAGCGAAGGTGGTAGGGATGTGGCCAAAGGTTTCTATTGGAATGTGTTGCTGTTGTCACTCACATTAACTCTGCAAACAGGATCATTTGTGTGCTGCTAATCTGTCTTTTGTTCCTCCAATGTAAGAAAACAACAACCTCGCAAATTTGCATTAAACGCTGGACTTGTTTTTTTTTTACCTAAAACAATACCGACGCCTTTGTGCGAGCTGGATTTCGTTGTACTTTGCCAATTTGCAAACTTGCAGTGATTTCATGAGCTGATGAGGTGTTTTTACCTGCACAGACACAGAGTCTGTCAGCCTCTTGATGGTAACGGTGTGAAGCTGTCCATTGGCCACGTTCCTCACGCTGCTCCTTAACACTTCAGCATCTCTGCTGCTGTCCAGCTTGTATCTCACCTCCAGCTTATCTTCATACATAACAGACACACACACATACTCATCAAATAATAGTGTTACAACTCAGATATATGAAAGAAGTAACATTTCTACACTTTCACAGAAGAAGGATTTGAGATCATCAGCATTAAGTTTGGTCTTTTCCTGAAAATTAGGCTTTGCTACGTTGTATAATCTTCACCAGCAGGGCAAACATACATTTAATCCTTCATATATGGATCTGAATGTTTTGAAGAAGTTGTTGTTCTATTAATTGAGATTTGCATATTAGGAGGATAAGCGCTAATTCCCCATCAATAACAGAGCTAATCCAATTAATTCCCCTAATAGTCAAGCATATTAATTGGAGATTTATCAAAAGAGTGAAGATTAAAGATTGTTTTTAAAAACGAAAGGTTTTTTCTCTCACATCTGCAATATTTCCATAAATCAAAGTGAATAAATCATATCACAAGGTTAAAATTACAATTCAATATCTTCTTTTTGAGGTGCTGAGGAGAAGGGGAAATATTAAAGACGTACCACGTACCAGCTACTGCTCTAATAACAATAAATTTATTCTTTAAAAAACGAAAAAGGGCCCTAAGTGAAGCAGTAGTGCTCGGGCTGAGAGGGTTTAACTGCAGTCAAGGATGAAAAGAAATGAGCCATCTTAGGGCAAACAAGAGAAAGCTCTCAGGGATTTAATTGGACGCTTCATTTTAAGAGCATTTACCTGACGACTCCACGGTCAGCAGCAAATCTTAATGCCCTGCTGTCCATCAGCTTTCTCTGAGTCATTAACACCAGAAAAAATCCATTTACAACTAATCTAGCAGCAAAGTGCCAATTTTATTAGATTCCTGGATGCTGAAAATGTAATTTTCAACTCAAAGTGCCTCGTACCACTCTTAAAAGTCAAACTCACAACACAATTATTTCACACAGAAGCTAAGAACACACTTCAGCATGTTTCCAGCTCTTTTATTCAGAAGTGCGCTGACCTGCCCCCTATTATCGGCCGACCTAATCCTTATTCTTGCAGTGTCACTCATTGGGTCTCAGAGATAAGTCCAGAAAACACTTTATTCTTAACTTGAGACAAAACCTAATTGCTGGCAAAGCTGGCTGTATAGAAAATGCTAAAGGCTGACGAGGCAAATCCAGAGAGAGGAGTGATCTGACAGATTTTGATGATGGAGAGCAGGAAACGAGGTCAAAACAGGAAAAGTTGTTAGGAATGAATAGGAGAGAACAGGAGGGAATAAAAGGAGAGGAGAAGAGAAACGAGAGGAGCATCAGGGAGGAGAAGCAAATTTAAAAAATATAACTAGACAAAGTTTAGGGAGAAAAATGAGGGCTGGCATTAAAAGTTTCTGAGGTTTCAAAACTTTAAAGTTGGGAAAACTAAAAGTGGAGTTAGCAGGGGTAAGACTGAGAAGAACAGTGTACAAGGAGGATCAAGACACCTCTCAATTAACTTAAGGAGGAGGATAAGGAAAGAAAGGAGATGAGATCATTAAAAGGAAAAGAAGAAAAGACAAACAAGCGTAGGAGGCCTGTGCCCCTCTTACCATGCTTGTTGATGAGCACAGCCAGGTATTCTCTGTAGTAGGAGCTGACGTAGAGCAGCAGAGCTGGACTCTGGTTCGTCCTGAAGCTCAAAGAGATGTTCTCTGCTCTCAGTGTCATCTCAGAGTAGATGGAGGACGGCAGAGCGCTGCTGTTCCTGCTCAGCTCATAGGGCTCCTTGAAGGTGTAGCTGACTGATGTTCCAGGCTTGAAGCTGGCTGACACCTCTGGGACAGGACAAAAATAAATAGGCGAGGATTTAGAGTGCTGTTCAAATTAAACTTTAAAAGAGTTAAAGAGGTTATAGAATAGTGCAACAACATCTTATTGCTGTCATAAATACATGAAATATATGACTTTCTAATAATAAAAAAAAAAGTCAACTGACACAAAATTTTAAACTCATATTGCATATTTTATCATCATTCTGAGGCAGCGGTCCCCAACCCCCGGGCCACGGAGCGGTACCGGTCTGTGAGTCGTTCGGTACTGGGCCGCGAGAGTTGAGGCTCGGGTGTGAAATGTATGGGTTTCACATTATATTTTTATTGTTTTTATCATTAACTCGGTTTCCCTGGGTCTTTTCCCCTGTGTTATGAATAAATCTTCTGGTTTTTTGGTACCGGTACTGGTTTTATTTTGTTGTATTTATCCGCGACACCTTAAAGGCTGGTCCGTGAAAATATTGTTGGACATAAACCAGTCCGTGGCGCAAGAAAGGTTGGTGACTGCTGTTCTGAGGTATCAAAGGTCACTGGAGCTCAAACTTAAACTTTTTACTCCTGCGCAACGAGATCAGCCTTTGGAATGAACCCATCAACCTACAGTATCTATCCATTCATTTTCTTTCTCTTACCCGGGTCCAGCTCGGAAGGGTAGGGGTTTGAGCAGCGATGCCCAGGGTGTCCTCCTAGCTGGACATGCCTGAACACCTCACTTATGAGCCATCCTGAAGACATCACAGCTAAATGCCCAAACCACCTTAACTAGCTTCTTCCACTGTGGAGGAGTAGTGGCTTTATTTAAACTACCTCTTAAATGAAACAGCTCTAAGGGATGAAGTTTGCTTCTGCTGCTTGCATCCACAATATCATCCTTTCAGTCACTATTCATAGCTTGCGGCTATAGGTAAGCGTAGATTAACTGGTAAACTGACAGCTTTGCTTTCACTCTCAGCTGTACCTTTACCACAAGAGAGTCGTACATTGTCCACATCACTGCAGACATGTGTGAGTCTGCAGAGCGAGTGAGGTGTGTTGCCTCTGTGTGACAGAGTGAAGCTCAAGTACCCAGCCTGAACTAGCTGGATATTTGAAACCCACCTTATTTGTTTTACCAGTTTAATGACGTCTCCAGAATTTCAGTTATCAAAAATATCATTAATAATCTTCTGCTTTTCAGCTGATTGCTAGAGCATTGGCAATAATTTGAAAACTTCACATCCTAAGTTTTGAGCCTACATGAAAAAGATTCTAGTTTGAAAAGTGTTAGCTCTGCTTTCAATAATGTAAGAGTAAACAAATTATTTCTGGGGCACAGAACAATAAATATATACAAAATTATCCCCACAGTGTTTTCCAACTTTAATTAACTTCAAATGAGGGCTGTGGTGTAGGAAGGATCGTGCATGTCTTATTACTTAGGAACTTTATATTTCTAATTACAGAAATTAGTCTTTAGAACTTCTTGCTTTCATTTTCCAACCAGACACAGAGATTAACTTTTAATATATCAAACACAGAGTGTCTCACTGTGACTCACAAAGAAAAACAAAGCGTGCATCAGCATCAGCATCAGCATGATGTGGGAGATCAGAAGATATCGGTGTTTAGTGGGAGGCGGGCTAAAAAAGGACAGATGGTTGAACTCAGTTATAGAACTAATGGAGAACACAAAGGTCAACGTGGTGACGCACTGTTAGTGACTTTAACATCAAAAACAAATCACTAAAATAGACTTCAATCATATGAAACAGTAGCTATCTACATCAAACCACATCAAGTACTTCTTGATGGGTGCTGAGTAGCATAAAAGCAGAAAAATGTTTTCAGTAAAGTATAGGTTCTTAACCTTCAGGCAGCAGGATAAACACTCACTTGTAAGTGCTTTGGCATTATTTCAACTTCCACTCCATAAACGTGAGGAATTTCACCCATCTGTATTAGAAATAACTCTGAAAGACGAATTTTTTATGGCAAGAGAGGCAATCAGGACTGATCTTCACAGTGAAGGACTCTTCTCAGAGAAATAAAACTAACCTACATACCTTCAAACTATGCTTTAACCTCAGTGTGCGAGATGTATAAGGCAGCTGCGCTGAGGGAAGGGGATGGAAGTATGATGTGACACTGTGCAGCATCCTGTAGAGTTTAGACAGATCCTCTGGAGAGGGGTCAAAGCAGGTGACACCACTGAAGTAAAACCCAATCCAAACTCTCTCTTCTGAATATCAAATGATTTGCCATCTCCAAAACTTTTGCTTTTCACACAGAACAGTGGTGTTGGTCAGGATGTTACAAGAGAGCTAAAGACAGAGGAAGGGGTTTACTTCATATTTCTTATCTTCTGTTCTTCCCACCCTCAGAAGAACTTGTGTTTGGTTTCTTTACCTGTGTGCTTTGAGATAGTCAGCAAATTGCAAAAACAACTAACCATAAGGTCTAAAAATTCCTTAGAATAGAAATGCACAATGAAAAGCATGTGCGTCAGAATAGTTCTGCATGGGGATTCTGACATAGGCTACTTAGATTAAAATACGTTTGTGCATTGATTAGCTCGACGCTTTTTCGAATCCCGGTCAAACTGAACATTTCTTTTTGTATCACAAATACTCATTGTGATCTTTTTGCTCTGTATTTGAGATTTGAAAAGTAAAAGTGTCACGATTAGCTGTGTGGCTGGCAGTGGCTGGACCCAAGTGCAGGCCCCCGAGACAAAATATTAACTTAAGACGGCAGCTTTATTTGCTGGAAACACAAACTTGGCAATACAAAAACACAACTCAAACTAGGATTGCTTAACTAGACTGGGAATGCATGGCGTGGCATGACATAACCTGACGACAGAAGACGAGGGATACACACACAACTAACGTGGAGGACGTAATGACAAATACTGACTGACAGGGGCTAAAATACACTAGCAGGAAGATGAGGAAATGAGGAACAGGTGGACACATAGCTGGAACTTATTAGAAAAGACCAGTGTTGGGACTAACGCGTTATTAAGTAACGCGTTACAGTAACTACGTTATTATTGTGGTAACGAGCACATAACTAGTTATTATGCCAAAATCAGGAACGCGTTAGTAGTTACTGGGTCGTTATTCGTTACTTCTTGCGGTGGCTATCGCGGAGCTTCCACAGATTCAGTAACATTAGCAAGTGGTGGAGGCCAGCAGGTGGATGAGGGAAAGGGGACGCAGGAGGAGCAGAGACCCGAGGCGAACTGAACTTCAGGTAAGAAGTTATGACCTGCAGTCTATCTGGGTCAGATATGAACCAAGTTTAGGTGGAGTTTATTTTCGTTATGCTGACTTTTTCGTACTGGGTACTAGCTAGCATGACGGAGTTTCTATACAGCTGGGTGGGTGCTATGATGTTACTGATGTTGAACTTTATTTTGTTCATAAGGTTAATTATTAGAGTTTCCAACCGTCCCGTAAAAAACGGAATCGTCTCGTATTCAGAGAAAATATCATGCGTTTCGTATTGAGGTGAAAAGGAACACAGTTTGTCCCGGACTTCAGCTACAATGAAAAAGACACAAAGCTGGAGTTATTCTGTGTCTTTGCTGCACAGCTGCCTCTTCTTCTCTCATTCCCTCCCCCTCCCTCTCCTGTTTCTACTTCAATCATGAAACTGATCAATGATCAGCTGATCGGCTTTTCTGTCGCAAGTCCCGTCTCTGTCGTTTGTTTTCATTCAAAGGCTTTATGATTTTTCCTATAATGGTGGGCCGGGCTCTAGTCAAAATGCCCGGGCCGATTTTTTGTCCCAGTCCAGCCCTGTATGCAGCTCATCTGCAGTCTGGTGTTACCTACATCTTCCTATTCGGAAGGCAGAATTTCCGAGTTCTGAGTGCAATCAAAGGACCATGACTGCAGTTTTTGTGTTGGATGTAAAAAGCGCACATGACGCTGTAACGTAGGCTAGAATCATGGTGGCGGTCAACGACGGTCCAGGCGTGGGATTTCTCTCGTGGAAATGTGCACATTATATTTTCCTTTCTATTGGTAGGTGGCACAGAGCACTTGTGGCAAGTAAGCAAGCTAGAAGACTGGCAGTCTTGCTGGGTATCCAGTTACGGAAGCAACACATTAACAAGAGAATTCTGAGTAAAATCAAAGTTACTTTCCCTAGTAACTAGTTACTTTGAAAGTAACGAGTAACTTGAAGTAACTGAGTTACTTTTGACAGAAGTAACTAGTAATGTAACTAAGTTACTAATTTAAAGTAACTTACCCAACACTGGGCAAGACTAGGAAGTAAAATTGAATACACTAACATGAGACAAGACCTTCAAAGTAAAACAGCAAACATGACAGGCACAGAACAGACATTGAACTAAGCCTAAGAACAAACTCTTAACCAGAATAACACTGAAACCTTATCATATTCAAAACAGGACAACTAAAGAATTAGAAAATAAACCATAATACAGAAAAACACCAAAATACAAGAAACTGAAAATGCTGGGTCGAAATGACCCAGAACCGTGACAAAAAAGTATTTTAAATGTCAAATAAGATGTCACGATGTGTTTCTAAAATCATGCTTCCATAAAGTTTAACTCTACATTATTGAGAAGTAATCTTACATTAACTAAGAGCTCAGCATTTTTTCATCAACGATGGAGCGCCTTTAAGACATTTTGGTTATACTGGACTTTTACTCTACTCATTCGACCTCAGGAGTCTCGTCAATAAGAAGCTACCCAGCAACAAACAACAAAAAAGACAAACTTTTCAAAAAGCCAAAATAAGATAAGGGCGAATGTCTGGGCCATGTACCTCACCTTGCTGTGGTATTCCTCTACACATAAACAATACATTTGTCATGTTTAATGAAGTGAGAGTACTGCGATGCAGAATGCGTGAAGCAGACTGAAACTTTTATGATGGGCTGATGAAAAAACTGTTTAACCAGAATAAACTAAAACCAGACAAAAGAGAAAATAACTTCCAAAAAGAAACGAGAAATGAGAAACAAAAAAACGAGGGGATACAGACACATGAATAAAGTTAACAGAGGGAAACTCACAGGAGATGAGGACAAAGGACACATTGAGGGATCTATAAAACTCTAAATGAAATCCGTAACTAAAACAAACAAGGACTTAATGCAGTGACAAATAGATAGAAAAACAAAACCTGCATTAAATAAAGAACAAAGAAACCACAGAGAAGTAAACCCAAAGGACTCCAAACAAAAAAGCCTCTAAAAAAGTGAGTGGGACAGACCTGGGGGTCAGCATCACTAAGTATCTAAAACAATCTGTTTTTCTAAGAGAAAAGCTTGTGCAATCAACTTCCTAAGCCATACACAATATTAATAGTAAAATGTGTGTTCCTGTTATCTGCTCACCTGTTTGGCAGAAAACTCCCGCATACGCTGACAGGCTGCAGTCACACTGGAAGCCACTGGCTCTCTCCACACAGCGGCCATGGTTCTGGCAGAGCGAGCCGTAGCTGCTGCAGTGACCCGGGCAGCCGGGTTGAACCCCTGGTGTTATCTTCGCCCTCTCCTCCAAGTCCAGAGTGACGCCGTTCAGCTGCAGAGAGCGGATACAGCCCCGGAAGCCTTTCTGCCTGGATGCTGTGCCTCCTGATAACACAAAAATAGGGCATGGCATTAGCATCCCATTTCCATTTTAAACATTAATGAACTAAAACTCAAAGCCTCCAAAACAAAGAGGAAGCAAAATTCTGCATGTTTAGCTAACGATCGACTACAGCATGACAACATGTTGTCTTTGTTTCAGCCCTTCTTTCATTTCTTTATGTGTTGACTGTAGCATTCCAGCCGGACTTTATTCAGACGATGCACTCAATGATCATTACGGATGGACCATGGTGGGGTATTCCAACCCATTTATTCACAAATTGCCATAGACACATCGTAAGAGCTGTAACCATAACATAAAACAAACATTCACTTGATATAACCACGTTTCTGTTATGCTAATCAATTCACAGAAAAGGCACAGGAGGTGCTAGCATCAGCCTGCTAGATCGCTCATAAACTTATTAACAATCAAGTAATACATTTACAAATTGTCCGAAATGTAAACAACAAGTACAACACACAAACATACCTGTTCGCCTTCCAGCTAGATGCTAAATTTAAGATGGATGGAAAACGATAACCTTCTCATTTAATCCTTTCTGCGGCAAGCAGTTGCGGTACGATCTTCCTTCCCGGAAGTTGCCCGTTCCGAATTTCAAAATAAGAGTCTAATCTATATTATAAGGTATAATTCGTTCAGGGATTTAACTGTTTGAAAAATATCAAATAAACAAATAATCTGGGTCATTTACACTCCCACCAAATCATTAGTGTTCAAAAACATAACTCCATAAACATAGGAAGAAAGAACACAATGATTTCATAATACAAATAATGACCAAACAACAGAAGCATAGTATGCAAGGAATGGACTAGTCACCTTCCAACAATAAGACTAGTTTTTGAACTGGCCGTTCGAGCACTGACCGCTTAGTAAGACGTTCAACATTTTTGCCAAGTTTCCTGTCACCTAGACAGAGCTTCACTCTCCTAACCAGTCCATCTCTGTCCATTGTAGTCTCTACGACTCTTCCCAACCTCCATTCATTTCTGGGCAAGTCTTCATCCTTCATTATGACTATATCCCCGATCTGCAGGTTTCTCTTTGGGGTGTGCCAGCGTTGTCTAAAGGCAATGTTGGCTAAGTACTCTTTTTGCCAACGGCTCCAGAACTGCTCGGCCAAATATTGTACGTGGCGCCATCTCTTTCTCGCATACATATCTTCCCTTATGAACTTGCCGGGGGGAGGAAGGGCCATGGTAGACTTCAGGGTAAGTAAGTGGTTTGGTGTCAGTGGCTCAAGACTGTTGGGATCATGTAGGTTTTCAATAGTGAGAGGACGACTATTAACTATCGTCATTGCTTCATAGAAGAATGCTCGGAGGGAAGCATCAGGTAGGTTTCCAGGTGAGAGTCCAAGGGTCGTGTTGAGAACACTCCTGACTGTTCTAATTTGACGCTCCCACACTCCACCAACATGACTTGATCCAGGAGCATTTAGGATGAAGTCACACTGCTTCTTAGAAAGGAAGTTCGTCAGTTTATCACCATCTAATTCCGTGAGGGCTTCCTGCAGTTCATTCTTGGCTCCTAGGAAGTTACTGCCTTGGTCAGATTTGATCTGGCGTACGGCTCCACGTATAGCAATGAAGCAGCGCAGTCCAATTATGAATGAGTCTGTAGATAGATCCTCCAGCATTTCAATATGGATGGCTCTGGAGGAGAAGCAGGTGAAAAGGAGACCATATCGTTTTCGCACACTACGTCCTTGCTTGCTATAGAAGGGTCCAAAGCAATCCATTCCACAGTAGGTAAAGGGTGGAGATGGATTTACTCGCTCTGGAGGGAGATCGGCCATTTTCTGTTCTTCTGTCCGTCTCCGAAGCTTCCGACAAACTACACATCGGCGAAGATAGGATGCAACCGTCCTGCCAATTCCTGGTATCCAGTAACCTCTTGTCCTAATTGCACTGAGAGTCATCCCCTTGCCTTGATGTTTGACTTCTTCATGACAGTATGCTATGATCATCCTTGTAACATGATGTTCCTTTGGAATGATGGTAGGGTGTTTAACTGAGAGAGGAAGGTTTGAATCACGGAGTCGACCTCCCACCTTAATCACACCATTGTTGTCCAAGAAGGGGTTGAGGTGATGTAGCTTGTTATGAGGTGGCAGCTGACAACCTTTCTTCAGTAGCCGCACTTCCTCCGAATATGTTTGTCTCTGCAGATCTTTGATGATGAGGCGCTCGGCTTCTTCTCTTTCCTGCACTGTAGAGAGGCCGATTGACTTATCCTTGTTGATCCTTCGAAGAATGCGAGCCACTGCACAGATGGCACGAGTCCAGGATGAGAACTTTGCCAGCCGATAAGTAAGAGAATCTTGTTCTACAGTTTCCGTGTTTAGAGTCCGTGTTTCCTTAACTTCTGGATCTCCGACTGACAGTTCCGGAGCCACCTCTTCTGAGAGGTCAACTCCCTTTTCCCATAGAAATGCAGGGCCGGTAAACCAGTCCGATGATATTAGCTCATGGACAAAACAACCTCTAGAAGCACGATCCGCAGGATTCTGGTCAGTAGGGACGTATCTCCATTGCCTTTGATTCGTGTAGAGATGTATCTTCTGGATACGGTTGGCTACGAATGTATGAAAACGTCGAGCCTCATTATTGATGTACCCTAATACAACCTTGGAATCGGTCCAAAAATGCTCTTCAATGTCCGCATATCCAAGTTCTTCCTTCAAAACATTGCTGGTTTTCACAGAGATGACTGCAGCCGTCAACTCTAATCTTGGGATCGTGGTGACCTTTGTTGGGGCGACGCGAGATTTGGCCATGACTAAAGCACAGTGGATGTCTCCTTCTTCATTGCTAAGCCTCAGATATGAACACTGTCCATAGCCAGTAGTGCTTGCGTCGGAGAAGTGATGTAACTCACGTTTAATAACCCTTCCGAAATCTGCCGGGGCATAACTTCGGGGTATATTTATCCTCTCCAAGTTGTTGAGGTCGTTTTTCCATTTCTCCCACCGTGGACGAAGTTCGTTGGTTAGAGGGTCATCCCAACCTGTTCCATGGCAGCACATCTGCTGCAGCACTTCCTTTCCAATGAGCAAAAAGGGGGCTATGAGACCCAAGGGATCGTACAGGGATGCAACAATGGACAATATGCCTCGACGTGTTGCAGGCTGTTCCTTAAGGTTGGTGCTGATCTTCAGGCAGTCTGATTCGACGTGCCATTGGATACCCAACGCTCTCTCTGAAGGTAAGTTATCAAAGGCAAGGTTGAGGTCTTTAATGTCTGATGCACGTTCAGTTGCTGGTATGCTTACCAGGACAGCTTTGTCATTGGACACAAACTTGTGGAGCCTAAGACCACCCAGGGCACAAAGTTTTCTGGCTTCTTCTGCTAACTTGATAGCCTTCTCTGAGCTGTCTGTACTTGTGACTCCATCGTCGACATAGAAATTTCTCAGAATGAACTGAGAGCCTAATGGGTACCGGTCTTTATTTTCTGTAGCCAAATGCTTCAATCCGTAGTTTGCACAGCCAGGCGATGACGCTGCGCCAAAGATATGCACCCTCATACGGTATTCTTGGGGCTGTGCACCGAGATCTCCTTTCTTCCACCAAAGGAAGCGCAGGTAATCCTGGTCTGACTTCTTCACATGAAATTGGTGAAACATTTTCTCTATGTCGCACATCAATGCAGTGGAGTGCAACCGGAAGCGAAGAAGTACACCGTTGAGATTGTTCATCAGGTCAGGTCCAGTGAGCAGATGATCATTCAAACTGGTTCCCTGGTACTTGGCAGAGCAGTCGAACACCACGCGCAGTTTGCCTGGCTTCTTGTCGTGGAATACACCGTGATGAGGTATGTACCATTTTTCGCCCTCTTTCCCATCATCGTGGACTTCCTCTGCATCACCCCTTTCTATGACCTCCTCCATGAACTTGATATACTGTTCTTTGTACCCTTCATCCTTTAACAGCTTCCTCTTTAGATGGCTCAGACGTATGACTGCAAGCTGTTTGTTGTCAGGTAAGGTAGGTCTCTCCTTAAAGGGCAACGGCATCTCGTAGTGACCTAGACTGTTCTTTTCGATGTGGTTCTTGAGTTTGTCCAGGAACAGGATGTCCTCCTGAGACACTGGTTTGCCGTCTTCCTTAGCATCCTTAAAGTCAGACTCTAGAATGCGAATGGCATCTGCCGGAGTGACTGGTGGGAGCTCCCTGACTGCAACTCGGAAGCACTGTCCCGCCGTACTTGAGGTGTCGGGGCATGTCGACGTACCACCAACTATGCTCCATCCTAAGTCGGTACGAATTGCATAAGGCTCATCGTCTCCTCCCGTTATGACGTCTCTTGGTGCCATTGCTCGTGCGCAGTTATAGCCTATCAATAAACCAACCTCACAGTCCTGTAGAGGTGGAATCTCTTCTATGACCTTGGAGAGATGATTCCACCTTTTAGCTGTCTCGCATGTTGGGATATGGGCTCTGTTTACTGGTATGCAATCCTTGGTATAAGCAGGAGGAAGGTCGATGAGGAGGGAAGAGCGATAACCCCGAACACAAAGCCCTGAGACTCTTTGGCTCTTTACGATCACGTCGCGTCCAATCATAGTAGTTAACTTCAGCTTAACTGGACAGGAATCTGCCTTTAATACATCACTCAGTTCCTGCTCAACAAACGTCGTGTCGCTTTGCGTGTCTAGCAAGGCGTAAACCAGTTTCTCAGTTCCTGTATCCTTTTTTGACACCCACACAGGCACAATCATTGATGTGTTAGTTGGCTGTCCAGTAATCACTGACATTGAAGTTGCAGCAGCCTCCGTTTGGCCGGCATTGCTCAGGATAGTGGTTTCCTGTGGCAGAACTCTTTCCTTCTTTAAATAGTTGTCATCGTGTAAACAAGTGGGATGTTTACCCTTGCACGTGTTGCATGAGTGTCGATGTCGACAGTCTTTTGCACTATGTCCAGGTTTGGTGCAGCCATAGCAGAGCTTATGTTCTCTGACAAAATCTCGACGCTCCTCCAGAGTTTTAGCAATAAACTTGGGACATCCATGTAGTCTGTGTTGATTATTTTGACAGAAGGCACAAGGAGACCTTTCCTTTCCTTTAACTGGCTTGAGCCTCTCGGTGTCAGCCTCAGTCTGTGTGTTTAGAACGCTTGCCTTGTTCCTCTTAGGGTCTCTGCTGCCTTGTTTTGCAGTGCTCGACTCAGAGCTGCGGAGGGCATAAGCTGAGGTGATTGGATTGCAAGCAATCTCTGCCTCTGTCGCCATAAATGCGGCGAAGTCCTTAAAACTGGGGAATTCCTTATTGCCCTTTAAGGCTTCAGTAACCTTCCTGTTCCAGTGAGATGCTATCCACTCTGGTAGTTTAAGGATTAGCTTCTTATTCTCTTCACAGTCGTTCAGTATTTCGAGGCTCTTCACATGTGTCATTGCATCTTGGCAAGCGTTTAAGAAATCTGAGAAGTCTCTTAATCCTTCTGCATCTCTTGGTTGGATCTTTGGCCAATCTGTGAGCTTATCTCTGAAGGCTTTCTGTATAATAAAGGTTTGGCCATATCTGTTATCCAGTTTGTTCCACGCATCCTTATAAGCGTCGCTGTCATTCCTATAGAAAGTTCCTTCTAATGTTTTACGAGCTGGGCCGCCTACATACTTCCTCAAGTAATAAAGTTTGTCTGCTGGGGAGATGGCCTTTTTGTCAATAAGTGACATGAATGAAGTTTTCCACTCGATGAACTGAATGGGGTCCCCACTAAATACAGACGGCTCTGGAACTGGAAGTCTATTTAGAGCCATACTGTCTTGTAGGGCTTGGGCAAGGGATGACACGTTTAGGTCGGGTGGCGATGCTGTGACGGTGGGAGTTGGAGGGTTGATAGCAGGGGGAACATGATGGTTTCCCACTGAACTATTAGAGGAATGGAGACTGCCTTCCTGCGAGGCTACCTGGCTGTAGACTTGCAGTTTGGCCCGAGCGGCCCTCAAATTCTTTTCTGCTTGGAGGCGTTCAAGTCTGCGCTTTTCTACTTCCATTTTTCTGTGCTGTTCCTCTATCTTCTCCATTTGTCTCTCTTCTTCCAGCAACCCTTCAAATTCGACTTCCTTAGCAGCTAGCTCTGCTGCTGCATCCGCCTGTTTGAGTGTTAGAGTAGTGCCTTTGTGACTACGGATTGACTTTGTCACTCTAGATGCAGTGGATCCATAGATGGAGCGTGCGTAGCTGTTCTTAAGCAGCTCCCTGAGACGGCAATGTACTTGTTCTGCATCATAATCACCATCGAGATCTGACATTCTCTCGTAGGTAACTTTCATAATTTCGGCTGTAACTGCCTCACAACTGTCAACGTGACGTCTTAATTCTGGAGAAGGTGTAATGTGACTTCGTATTTCAAGGTAAGTGTTTAACACAGTTTCTTTCTCTTTCTCCAAAGAATCCATCAAAGATGCCAGCTCGCCTTTACTAATGTCTGACTTGAGCTGCTCTCTTGACTCTCGGGCTCGAATCTTCCATCTTTCGTACGTTGAGATGAACTTTCTTTCCCTTTTTCTTGCTTCCTCCTGTTGCATTTCGAGCGCCTTTGGAGTTGGAAATTTTGTTCGAGTGGAACGTCGGAGGCCTTCCTTAAGCTCACCTTGTAAGTTGTTCAACGTTTCTTCTCTGCGTTGAATTTCCTTCTCCAAAAGTTCTATTTCCGTAGTTTCTGATGTGTCTTCAAGAGACGCTTTAAGCCCTTTGATTTTATTCTGCAGGTCGACTATCTGATGCTCTAGTTCTGTTTGTGAGGAGGGAGTGTCCATTTCCTTCGTGTTTATGTTATTTACTTATCTAATTTGCAGGCTTTAGTTAATGAGCTGCTTGTGGTTACTATAACTTACAGGCTGCATTAACAGAAGGGAGGAGAATCTTTGCACTTTAAACCAAGTTGAAATAGAAGCGGATAACCAACACAACATTGAGAAGAAATGTATAAAATAATGAATGCAACCTGCTAGCTGTTGCAAACTGATGTGGTAAAGTAAACCTCTTATGCTAAACACAGATCAATACACCATTACTATTGTACAGTTACAAATTGAACTAAATGCCCCTCTTTCACCCCCTTTTGAGTCAGTAGAAAGAATGATAAATATACAGTAGTGGTGGTAAATACCAATAAACAAAATTACTTCACTTGTTATTACTTCATGTCCGTCGTGTCTTAATGCAGCAGATGTCCACAGTAGTTGACGACCTTCTCTCTCCCTTTAACCACCACTGATGAGAATGAATGTCCTTTCCTTGTCGATTAGAATGAAATGTTCCATACCTTTTCTGACCGTCACATCAAACCATTAAGCCAGCTGCATGATGATTATAAAGTCTCTGTCTAGAAGACCCATAGAATGGCACTGAGTTGCTCCGTGAAATGTCTTGTCAATCCCAGACGAATAGCAACACAGCTCCGTGACTCGTCCTCGTGGTTCCGTGGTGCAGGATGGCAGCAGGATGATGCGGGGGATCAGCTCTTACTGTAGCATTCCAGCCGGACTTTATTCAGACGATGCACTCAATGATCATTACGGATGGACCATGGTGGGGTATTCCAACCCATTTATTCACAAATTGCCATAGACACATCGTAAGAGCTGTAACCATAACATAAAACAAACATTCACTTGATATAACCACGTTTCTGTTATGCTAATCAATTCACAGAAAAGGCACAGGAGGTGCTAGCATCAGCCTGCTAGATCGCTCATAAACTTATTAACAATCAAGTAATACATTTACAAATTGTCCGAAATGTAAACAACAAGTACAACACACAAACATACCTGTTCGCCTTCCAGCTAGATGCTAAATTTAAGATGGATGGAAAACGATAACCTTCTCATTTAATCCTTTCTGCGGCAAGCAGTTGCGGTACGATCTTCCTTCCCGGAAGTTGCCCGTTCCGAATTTCAAAATAAGAGTCTAATCTATATTATAAGGTATAATTCGTTCAGGGATTTAACTGTTTGAAAAATATCAAATAAACAAATAATCTGGGTCATTTACATTGACAGCTTCTCCTGTCGACTACAGCAGATACACATGTCGCCTGTGCTTCCTCGGAAGCTCCAAACTGTCAAAAGTTTTTATGAAATGACTCAACGATAAAACAGCAATGAAGCAACAAACTGTAGGTGGGAAACAGTTTGGGGGACGTAACTTTTATCATCCATCTGTCTGCCTGTCTAACAGGGCATTCTGCATGCTCTCTTTAGTGGAAGTTTAAACCTTGTTTTCATTGTTACACACTCTCTCTGAGATCTTACACGGTCACCGATTCTTCACATAGTTCAAATAAGACAACCCCTCTTTTTCTACATAGATCAGAGTCGATCTATTACCTCGCTCGAGGCACTAACTCAGCAGCTCTTTGCAGTCAAAGTTAGAAGGAGACAATGTCCTGTTGTTCAGCAGCAGCTTTGCACACCAACAAGTCACTGATCTCTGTTAGAGTCTTGTCTAGGCCTTCCGTCTTTGCTCTGATACAACTCCCATAAATGATTAAACCAGCAAAGCACCGCATAATATGAAACTTGCTTCTGACACAACATAATAGTCATTTGAATCCTCACAGACTCTCCTGGAAGTCATTGTTCATGATTCAAATGTCTACAATCCAGTCATCCTGTCATCCTTTCAACTGTTACTCTTTAAATAATCACTCAGAGAGGTTAGACACTTGGACGCCTTCACTTGCATAACAATGCAACCCTGCAGCGGTCAGACTTACAGTGTAATCACATTTTAATCAGTGTTATAATCACAGCTATTGTACCACAGTTTTCTGCATAGTGATTCAAATTAATACAATATGCAAACACCTTTCTTTAACTGCAAATGTGTCCCGACCCACAAATCTCCAGCTGTAAATGTATTGGAACATTTTACTCTGCACTTATTAAACACAGGCGTACACATACAAAATTGTGACAGTTATTGCTGTCACGTGTTTAAATATGCCTTCTGGACATCCTGACAAAAGACAAACGTTTTTACATTTTCTTCAGTCAAGAGTTTCACATGTAAAAACTGGGAGTTTAGGCTCATGCTGACATTCTTAATCAGTATGATTCTTAATCTCAGGCCATGCTGAGATTAAGAAGATTAAGAATCATATTACTTATTACACCATTTTTTATAAAATTTCCATTCAGTCATGTAAAGGTTTAGCTATTAAGAAGATTTCTTAAAAGTTGTAGATTTGCATTCTGAGAGTCAGAAAGCACAGTTTAAAAAAAACAAAACCTATGTAGTCATCTTAAACTGGCCTTCAACAACAACAACAACCCAATATAAAAGAACTAAAATAACTAACACAATCTCACGCTGTGACTCTGATATTAAAACTACAGCTCACAGCTGGCCTATTATACAACCGTGATTTCAAATACCCAACAGGAAGCAAGTTTGGCCACTTTAAATAAAGTTTCTAAAGGTTCCAGGAAGAACACCCAGCACACATAAAAGTCATTTTTACCAAACACTAATTTGAGCCCTGGGAGATATTCACACAGTTAAGAATTTTATGTTTTTTATGTCTTTTGTAGTTATGACCACCAGTTTTAATTATTTCAGCTTCATTTATCAGGAATTCTATATTTTGTCCCCTTAAGAGGTTTCCTATGGCTCCTAGTATTACCAATGACCTTCAGTCCTTTGCTTTTTTGAAGAGATGAAGACACAGAAAGCTGGCAAAATAGAATAATATATTTTAAAGTGCATTTTTATTAAATTCAGATACATTCAAATATTTATCCAGTAAGTGAAAGAAAACTTTTATCAGAATTATACAATTACAATCATTAGCTTCCACGCAACCAAATCAGAAATCTGCTGACTTGATGTTTCTCCCAAAAGTGCATTTTCAGTCACCATTATCTGCTGTTCTTGAGTTTTATGCATATTTTTTCGAGGAAACCGACATCTTTCGACACAGACGCTCATATTTCAGGACGAACATTTAAACAGGATATTTTTCACGTCTATCCAAGCTTTAAGTGCTCCACTCATCTTTGTCACGTCAAAAACCCCAGATGTCGGAAATATCTTACTCCGCTTCTGTTTGGCAGCCAAAAGAAAAGCTTTAGTAGCGCAGGAAATTTTTAAATGGCAGTGTGTGAGAGTGAAAGAGGTGACTGTAGCAGTGAGCAAAAAAGCATCCCTGAGGACCACCACCTGTGATCAAAGCAATAAAACAGCAGCAAGGAGAGGTTATTAAAGAACAAACCCTCCTACCAGGGAGGCTATCAGAGCGGTGAGGGTTTTCAACAAACATCCTGCCGTACAACTTCAGCTCCAACAAGGATTACAGAGTCTTCACATCAAATGGAAACGCTGCTTAAAGAAAACACTTAAAACAGCATAATGAGGGATTTGTGATGTGGGGATCAAAGCATACATCAAAGAATTGAAATGCAGATAAACTCCACCTCTGACCAAAGGAGCAGAGCTACGAGTAAGACCTTCAAGAGAATTTCAGCCTCATATCCATCAAAAATGCATCAGCTCTAACAAGACATTTTCAGTGTCTACTATACGTCTGGATCCTGTGTATTACTGGACACGTGAGACGACATGAGCGTGAATAGAAATTAATTAGTGAAATGGAGATCAAAGCCGATGCGTGTTCAAGCCTGAACATCGAGCTCAACAAGCAAAACGCAGGAAAAAGAAAAGTTAAACTAAGAAGGAGCAAAAGCACAGCACAGCTCTGAGAAAAGACTTAAAATCTCAATATGAAACCAGGATATTTTCTGAAAACACAGATTAAAAACAAACAACCAAAAACAGTATGCTGTAGGATGAGCTGACCTGCACCGCTTGAGCGATGGCGAACAAAACAATCATCAAACACTATATGTGCTTTGTGGGCTGCTTATGCTGCACACATGAAAAGAGCATATAGATAACATGGCAATTTATATATATGTTCAGCCTAAACACTTTACATTTGATGTCTATTCCACCCCTACAGTTAAGAGTCTGTAAAGTTGCAATTATAAAAAAGGAAACATACAGTTTTGTTAGCCTGTTTATTCCTTTCTTCACTCATTAACTGTTCCTTATACAACAGTTTCTCAATTTACTCATTACTGAGAAGAAACTTTCAGATGTTTGAGCAAGTATTTACTTTGTACCATCACTGATAAACACTGATTCACAAAATAATCATTGCCACATCTCGAAATTTTGGCAAGATCATTTTTACTCAATAACTGTGTGAGCAAGCTGGAGGGTAAGAATATTTTATAATCTTTACTGAATAGAACACAGAGGCATATAAAAGCAGCAAAAATGGTAGAATTAAAAAAAACACTGGAAGTTAGGCAATAATCACACATGCCTAGGAACCTGTTTGCGGCCTTCTGATAGCTACGGGTTGCTAGGGAAGAATGGTTCAATCCCTGATTGGTTGCTAAGTGGTTTCTGGCAGTTGCTATGTGAAACTGGGCACCGAATGGTACACAGTGCTGGACTGAAAACCTCCTTGTGATTGCTTTAGCGGGTTGCTGTGATGGTTTGCAAGGAAGATGTTGACTCGTGTGCAAAGACTTGACTCTTGCTGAGCAATGGTTAAAGTGTGAAAAACACAGTGCAAACTGCAACTGGAGGCTATGATTTCTCTCCGTTTATCCTGCAAAAAAGAAATAAATTCTGAATTCAAGTAAAACAAATGAGAGAGGAAGGATGGAACATAGACAGGGAGAAAATACTGAGCAGAATAATTAAACAAATTACCGTTTTGTCTCTTTGACGGTATATTCAGAAAACAGAAAAGCTCTCCACTTCAGAATTCACTCAAGAAGTCATTAATAAGCAGTTGTTGACCGGTTCCACTGGCCATAACACTGGCTCCATCATGTTTGACAGATGATGTGGTATGCTTTGGCTCATGAGCTTTTCTCTCTTTGCCCATACTTTTTTTGTATCCTTAGCCTCATCATCATCATTCATGAGGGCATCTCCTGAACTTAACAAAGATAAGTCTATCCTTCTAATGAGTGTTTTTAACCTAGCTAGATGGAAATGGAAACAATGGAAATAATTCTTTGATCATCCACATAAGTCTTTCAGGCCTTTTGGTGTTCTTGTGCTAGTCATTGCATTCATTCATTTTAGGAATGTATGCAGTGATCAGCTGACCTCTGATAAAACTTTTGCTATCCCTCATTTTTTTTTCAGCCTAATGATGACTTCCACCTACATCAGCATGTCTTTGGACCAGTAAAATGTTATGCAATGCCAGTTCAACACTTTGAATTAACCTCAAATTGTCCATTCCTCTGCTGGAATTACAGTTTACAAATTGTTGTTTTGTGTATAACATTTGTAATGTGAACTCTGATGAACAGGATATGAACAGTCTAGTGAACAATGATAAGTTAAAAAAAAAAAAGTATTTTGTCATCACTGGTTTAACATGCAGGTTGAATATGCCTCGTAAAAAGCATATAACTTTTCATAATCAATGTAATTAAATTAGATCAACACAGCACCGAAACCCCCCCCCCCCCCACTAAGCTGCGCTTCAAAGAGGATTCGAAGAAAAATAACAACCTTGACTTGACAGGATACCGTGCACACCGCACTGTCTATAATAGGACAATCTAGTGCCAATGCAGCTGCATTTCGAGGGATATGAAGGGAAGATCAAAGGAATCCTGAAAATCCTTGTAGAGGATGGAGTCTCATCTACACATCCCAGCATGGAGGAATAAACTGTGCATCAGTTGGTGGATAGTGATGCTGCACAAATATACAAAGGCTCAGCTATCCAAACCAAACAAAACAACTGCTTCTAACCTTCACAAAGGAAGTGATTTCTGCTGAGCTAATTGCCGAGCTCACTTTAAATTGCTGTGTGTGGATTTTTAGCACCTCCAACGCAAACAGCATGCTGGGGATTATAAATCCATGCAAGGCAATAACACGGCTTATTAATCAAGACAATGGAATCCGCTGCCTTATAAAGCAAGGCAGGATTATGGCACATAAGTACAGCATACATTGAAATATGGCTTGTGAATTTATACAAACCAACACAGGAGCTTGTAATTTACACAATAGAACAGTTTTGCCTTACAAATGGAGTCTTACAAATACAATTCATGGGGTAAAATGGATTGAAAATGTAATCACGCCCATGCTGAGGCTTGTGAATGCAAATAACTTAATATTCAGCTTTTCATACTATGTGAACAAGGAGGGACGCGGTGAGATACTGACGATGTAGAGAGAAATCTGAACACTGCTTTAAAGTCACCCCCCTTGCCAAGACACTAAAAGGGTTACATTTCATATATACGTTTTACACTTAAAATCTTATTAATAATTGTGGGGATTATTATGAGTGTAATATAGCTGAATGATATCTTTTAAGAAACGTGTTGGATGACATATTACCCTATAGAGGTTTGATATTTTTAACTTTTAAAGTGAGATGGTTTGGTACAAACTGGGGGGATGAGAGGTAGAAGTAAGGAGCCATCCAGCTGTCAGGGAGGGCTTAATAAAAAACAAGATATGAGATTACAGCCATGCTGGGAGCTGTGTGGAGGATGTATTTAGGCACCGTGGTGGTGAGAGAAATGCTGACATCAGCTTGCCGTGCTGATGTTTAGCAACTAATGTTCAGCATCTTAATCGTAGTTTATTAGCATGCAAATTTGCACAAAATTCAAAGTACAGCTAGGGTTGATGGGAATGTCATTAGTTTTATTTATCCATTTTAGCATATATTTACTAATAAACCAAAGAACCGGACAATATAGCTACAGTTTTGATCTGATGATGGTGATAGGAAAAAAGAAAGGGGCACATGTAAATAAACCGAAATTTTACTGGGAAAAAACCCCCAACAAAATTGAACAATTTATTGAGGGATCTGTATCCAGACCAAAATTTTTAGACATATCTAGGCGTGATCCTTGAGGCCTTGCTGGTAGTATGGCTAATAACCAACTGAGCTGTTTCATAGAAAATCAAACTGGACGCACGTGTTATTAAGCTGATGCCAAATAGCCCCACAACAGCCACGAGGCATTCATTTAAATATTACTCAAAATGTGATTTGGGGGGGTCTCAAGCCATTTTACTCCTACTGCTGGTCCCAGGCCCGGATAAATGGGAGGGCTGTGGCAGGTAAGGCATTTGTAAAACCTGCGCCAAAAATGTAGATCCATCCAAGTAAGGGAGCAATGCTGCCGTCTTCAAAAAAATTGAGGTTTGTGAAAAAAAACAAAACAAAACAAAACAAAAAAAACACGTGAAGAAAAATCTCTCATAAATAAACTGCTGGAAAAGGTGTGCATATCTAAGACCCTGTCACTGATGATAAGCAAAATGTGTTTGCCCTTCAAAAGCAGCGTAAATGAATAAATAAATTACAACAATTACAAGTCATTAATCAGTTTATTTACTTTGGTGCCAAATTTTGAGTCTTCTGCTCAACAACATCATTGCTAATATTTAAAACATTAATTCACAAATAAAGCCAATAAAATACAACATAGAAACAAAAAGAGAACCAACAACAAACCAGGTAATGTAGCTAGTATCCATCCAGGTATCAATTGATGTCAACTGCTGCTTTTTTAATTACTGACATAAACTATCAGTATAATCAGTAGAGTATAACTGCTTGCAGTTTAAAGAAAAGCTACAGTATGAACCACCTGTTTTTTTTTAAATTTACTGTCAGTTTATTGCAAAAGTAATCTTGATGTTCTTTATATTTTAAGAAAAAGACAGCACAGCTTGATCAAGCAAGCACTTTGTGAATGTGGGGATAAAGAACTCCATTTTAACAGGAAGTGACCTCTATCAGAACCACACTCAGGAAAGAGCAACCTTCCGCCATGACTGTTTGAAGGGTGAGGGGGTTAGACACCGAAACCTGATGTCTTTGTAATTATTTCCTCTATTAATGTCTTTGGTTGAGTTACGTTGTTTGAGAGGGACAGGTTGGGTCAGGTGATTTATATACAGCCATAAAGAGATGCTGATTTGAGGAGAATTCATGTGAAACTGACCATGACCATTCGTAAAGAGAGATCACAGACTTTATAGCACTTTAAGAGGCTATCTTATCTTATCTTATCTTATCTTATCTTATTTAACAGCTGCTATATAGGAAGCAGCAAACTGACAGCAGATATTTTTCTCTGCCTGCTCTGCTTTGTAGGTGAGGTGCAGTTAATTTACAAAGAGCCTATTGGTTAAAACACATGCAGCCAATCTATATTCTCCTTGATTTGTCTGTTCTTGTGACCATCAGACAATTTCAGAGTTTGTTGGCTTGTTTTCCCTTCAGTGTGATTACTGGTAAGAAGTGAAAGACTAAATATTTACAGAATGATAAGACTTGAATTGTACAATTGTACTGGCTGTAAGTTAAATTTTCTATTCTATTCTATTTTTCTATTCTGTAAAATAGTCAGATTGCCTATTCCTATTAATGTACAGAATTCACCTGCTTGCTGCTACTACTGCACATTCACCTAATGTATATACTATATATATACATATAATGTTCTTCCTCTACCCCCCCCCATTTTTGCACATGTTGAGGAGCATGTCAGGTTACATTTCACTGTGTGTTATACTTATATAACTATGCATGTGACAAATAAGGAACCTTGAATAGGGCTGCGGCATTGATGAAGTTTGTAGCTGGTTAATAAGATAACTGCGAAATTAATAACTTAGAGGTTTAGAGTTCTTTGCAGTTTATTTATTGCTGCAAGAAATCACACCATGGGCTATGTATGTGTGTGTGTATATATATATAAATAATCACAACTCCCTACTGCATGCTTATTTATTGTGATTATTGTTCAGTGGTCAGAACCATTGCCTCAGCACTTTCATATTCAATAATGCTGAAGAGCTGGTGGCATCTGGCCAAGAACAGTTTAGCACTCTGTTGTAGATGATTTCTTTTCCTTTAAAGTATGACTCTGAAAGAGGAAACCAGATGTGGGGCCTGCCTTTGAATCCAAGTCTAGGAGGATTTCTCGCAAAATTAGGAGAAAATAATCAGAAAAAAGAAAAAAAGATTTGCTTCTCTTATACTTTTTAAATTTTATTTTTAAAAAAAAATCTCACTCACAGTTTATTTGACCTAGCACCAAGAAGTTGAAAAGAGCAACTTTAGTCAAAATTATCTTCTAGATCTCAACTGAGCTCAACTGCTAGAGCGCAAATCAAAAAAAGACTGTAAAACCTCTACTTAATCTCTCAACTGGTCCCGAGTGTTGGCTGGATTTTGGCTTTCATAGACATCCTGCAGTGGAGCTGATAGGCTGCACTTGTGAAACACACTTTAGGGTCAAAAACAAGCATTAGCTTTCTAGGAGCCTCTAAAAACACTCTCTCCCACCAAGTCTCTCCCACCTTTTTAGAAATGATCAGGCAACAGGATTTATACAGACAGTAGTAAAAAAAAAAAAAATGGACTACTAATCTTTAAAATGTATTTTTCCACCCAACGTTAGCTTAGAAGCCAAAAAAACAAGGCTCGTATAGGCTCTGATGGTGCAGTAGTCAGCATCTTTCCTTGGCCCTCTCTCTCTGGAGTTGGCATCTACTGCTTGCACCTGTGAGGGGTTTCTCCAAGTTTGCACGTAAGGTTAACTGGTGCTTCTAAATTTGTGGTGTGGATGTGAGATAGATGACAATAATCAGTCAATGAAGAAGTGTGTGTGAAAAAAAAGCGCCATGATTTTTTAAATTGTTAAGAATCCAGATACTGGTTGAAAAAAAAGCTCTTGTTTTTGGTTCATTCATATTCCTTTAACTTAGTTTTATTATATAAATTTTCTAAAGGTAATCAGGACCCCCTGAGTGGATCTATTCGCCGTCTGTTTGAGAGCCGGTCCTCTACAGGAGCAACTGCACTGTTTATACGAGGTATCAACAAACTAACACAATAAAACTCTCTGGTTCCTAACAGCAGCTGGGCATTTTGGTGTCTGTGAAAAATGGCTCGACAAAACCAACAGAATTGTTTTTTATTAATAATTAATCTTCAGGGATGTTTGAAAGAATATATATATATATATATATATCAGCACAATTTAATTCTGTGTGGGGTTTTTTCCTCGTAAACAATAGAACTTCTTTGTTACATTGGATATTTGCCAGCTAAACACTCCAATAAAATGGTCTGTGCACTGTATCTATTATCCTGCACCTGGCCTAAACGTCGGAAGGACACACACCAACCATTCTGCAAAACACAACAAAAATCCTAACATGCATTACTAATTAGTGTTCGGCTTAATGTGCTGAACACAAATTTTTATTGTTCATTAAGGTTAAATTTGTGGAGGATGAACCAACAAATAAATCCAGAAAACGTGTGCCTGAATTTAGCAAACTATAGCGAGAACAAAAACACAACAGCAACAAGAACACAAAGGCACTCAAGAATGAATTAAAACTCAACAGCTGACTATTTAATGCTACACATGCAAATACGAGTCCGTATTTTTTCCATAATTTACTTTTTCCGTCTCTGCAATGCCAACTGTAACCTACGGGTTCCAAACATTTAAAATAAAGCTAAAAGTTGAGGTAACTCTACTTCCTGGCACAGATGGCTATACAAGCTACCGTGAGAATGAAATGTTCTAAACCAAAGCCTTTGGGAACCAGAAATAGCCCTGCACAGTACAACAATTCATACAGTGACATCTGATGTGAACTTAAGTGGGAGGCACAGAGTTATACTACGGGGACACGGAGGAAAGAAAAGGACTAAAAGCTAAAAGCAGACTTTAGAAGGAGCAGTACAGAAACACTGAGCTGAACTACTGTTCCCCGGAGAACAAAGAAGATATTGTCTGAGATATAGACTACGTATATTATATTCTAAAGAAGTGCAGGGGAATATATTGAGACAGAGAATTCTTTAAACAAAAGAGACATAAAAAAAAAAAAAGACACCAAAACCAGCAGTGCTACTATTAACAAACAAAAACTGTGCGCAAATGCATCCATGTCATCCTCACCTATGAACAGCTGGCTGTTGAGCTGCAGGTGGAAGTGTCCGTCAGTTGGCGCCTCCTGCGTGGCGACAGGAAGTTCATCCAGTCGAAGCGATGCCTCCTTCACGTTCCGTTCTGCTCGGACCCGATGCCACCGGTTGTCATTCAGCGGGACGCTTGACTCCACACGAACCTCCAGTGGGCCGTTACCAACATCAAAGGAGAAAACCACCTGAGTGGAGGCTGAAAAAGTAGCAAGGGACAGGAAAACAGCGTGATTTCATTAACTGATTAATAGAACGCTTTTTAATAATGATTATATGGATCATTATATAAATTAAATCACAAAACTCATAGGCTGTTAAAATTTAGACAGATTATTTTGTGATAAGAGTCTTTTAGTATTCTGTGTAAATGACCTTAAGCTTTAAGAGGGTCCTCCTTTTAAAATAAAAAAAACAACAATTCATTAGAAACAACCTCATATTATTTAAGAAGCTTTTAGTAAATACTAACAAACTAAAATCTGTGTATTTCATTGTGCAACTCTCTATAGCGGGGGTCTCAAACTCGCGCCCTGGGGGCCACTTAGGGCCCACATCACCTCTACTTTCAGCCCGTATATTGATGTGAAGAAATATAATGTAATTTGACCCTTGAAGTTACTTTTTTTGTTAGGGAGGATTTGTTTATTGTTGTGTGCAATGTTAAAATAAGTTCTTTACAGAGCAAAAATGATTTAATATGAAGGCAATATGAGCAGAGAGCACAAACATGTTGAGGGTTTGGTTGTGTTAGTTCAGTGAGGGAATTAATTAAAAGAAAACAATTTTCACTAGTAGTCAGAAACTAATGTGTACACTCATGTCTGCATTTTTATTTTGTTAAATACGAACAAAATAATTCAATAAAAAAAAATGTTCTAGAGTAGCGGTCCCCAACCTTTTTTGCGCCACGGACCGGTTTATGCCCGACAATATTTTCACGGACCGGCCTTTAAGGTGTCGCGGATAAATACAACAAAATAAAACTAGTACCGGTACCGAAAAAAGAAGATTTATTCATAACACACGTGAAAAGACGCAGGAAAACAGAGTTAACAATAAAAACGATAACAAAATAACGCTGAAAACCGATAAAAACCCTGAAAACCAAACATTTCACACCTGAGCCTCAACTCCCGCAACCCAGTACCAAACGACTCACAGACCGGCTCCCAGACAGCTCCCAATTCACATATTCCAAAGAGTGGGTCAACAAAACAAAAGTCACCCAATACAGTAACATTATACAGGCAAAAGTATTAGGCCACACCTCAGTCACAGTCTGTCCAACAACCTGCAGAGACCATCTGTTGTACATCTATCAGCCAGCTGCAGGAAGCAGTGAAGTTAGAATATATAGAGACCTGAAGTGAAACTGAGTGTTTGTCTCCACTTTTCATGCTGTATTGTTTTAAATCTTTTTCTTCTCAAGTCAAGTTCAAGATTTTTCAAGTTTCTCCAATTCTTGGTAAAGTTGCTGTCACTCCCTTCCCTATTCCGGTCCATTTGCCAACCAATCAGCATTTGACCGACGCATCAGTCATCCACGCCCCAACATACAGATGGGGTTTTGGAGGATGGCCTGGGAGCACATTTGTAGTGGGTGAAAGTGCCACTCTGTTCCCTGCAAACAGAAACACGTATGCAGACGAACACATTTGGAGTATCATAAATTATACATCATGGACTTTGAATTCAGGTGTTTTTAATTCTACTGCCACAGGTATAAAATAAATGAAGCACCTTGCTCTCCAGTTTGTCTTCATAACCATTTGTGAAATAAAGGATTTTCTATACTGTAACAGGATTCTACTGTTGCAGCAAGTTACTTTGTGAAATTTCTTTCCTTCTAGATATCCACTGATCAACTGTAAATTTTATTTTTGCAAAGTGGGAGTGTTTAGTAACCATACCAACTGTCAAAGCCATGTGAAGTGGGAGGCCATGTAAAGTTACAGAGCAGGGTCACTGTTTGCTGAAGCACATAGTGCGTAACACTCAGGTTTTTTTTCCTCAACACACACACACACACACACACACACACACACACACACACACACACACACACACACACACACACAATGAAGCAACTCACAGATCTATATATATGTATATATGATATATGAAATAAAGGCTGTAACTAAATCCTAGCTGGCTGATAAATCTATAGTGTCATGGTATAGATCATCCTTTCACCAAGCTCTGACAGAAGCCAGGGAAGCAGTTTTGGTAACACTGAGCAGGAAGTGAAAAGTCTACCGTAATCACATTTTAAAGTGCTGCACCTTTTTGCACATCCGCGAGAAAAAAAGCTTCCTGCGGTGTTCATTCGAACAAAAAGACATGATGGCAGTTGTGTAACAAACTCTCATCCTTCATGGTTTGGAAGGAGAAGATGTATTACTCTGTGAGCACAGAACAAACAATATCCTGCAGTAACTTCATTTAGAAATTGTTCTCAGGCCCAGCTGCAGCGTTACAGAGTGATCTGAGGCAGCTGTCAACAAAGCAACACTGTTCAGATCTGAAACAACCTCGCTGACAGTGATTTCCCTGAGGAGAAAAGCTGTTGCTCCAGCAGTGTCCCTGTATTCAGCTGTGTATGTGTCCCTTTAAATCAATTTTTTAGGAAAATGCAAAAAGCAGTGCAGCGATAACACTGCAAACTAACCTCAAACTAAAGTGACTATAAAACTGGCTCATAAATGTGTACCTGTCACTTTGCTGCACTGCAGTGCTGTAGGCAAAGTAATGAGCATCCATGAGTGTAGTTCTGCTATTTCCTAAATGATACTATAGAAAGTATATAGAAGATGGACACATGACTTAAACATGCACTCTGTCTGATGGCCAGCATGGAGTGACACTTCTGAGTTCAAAGTTCAACTTTTTTTTAGTTTAAACTCTTAGGGTACACTCATTCTGTAAACCAGGGTTGCCATTAGATGAGGGAAAAGAAGAATTTCAACTTATCAGTTCAATTCTCTTATTGACTTCCACTGGGTTCACATTGGTACCAATCATTTATCACCACCATTGCTAAACAGCATATCAAAGACATTATGTGCATACAAATTAATTGCTGTGTGGCATTGTCTCATAATTAGTATTTAACAATATAAACCTACAGGCTACAGTTCACTCAGCTTTAACATCACACTGTATTCTTGGCTACTGAGCATCAGCATGCTGTCTGTGCAGATGTTAGCAAAGCGCCAAAGCTGTGTTAGCAGCATAATGGAGTTGTTTCTGTAGATGCATTTTCAACTTTACCATCACATTCTTGTCCTTTTGCACAATAAAAAAAGTGATGTCCATAGCCATGCCAAAGACTGTGCCACAGTTCTCTTCTTCTGGCTTCCTCTGGCTAAATGTCTCCATTAAATTAAATATTTTCAAAAACGATTATTCATTAAATATTAAGTTGCTAGAAGATTCTGCAGGTAGCACAGAAAGCTAGCATTTAGAAATGAAAATTTCAAAAGTAAAGAAGAGAAACACCATTTAGCCATGCTATGACTGTTGATGCTGCACATTTTGTCCACCAGAGGGCGCTCTGCAGTGTCCCTGTTGGCAGCAGGTCTTTGGGCCACAAACACAGCTGATCTGAGCAGAGTTGGGCAGAACATAAACAAATAAAGTGTTAGCTTATTTTTGTTTGGAATTAAAATTCCTGCATGTAAGGTTGAGTTCAGGTACTCGACTTTATCCCAAACTGTTGGGATGATGATTGTGATGATTCAGATATCGTCATTATTCGGTTTCCTGCAGCTAGGTTTGACGGTGTCCTGGAAGAATCGAGGGTAATGTTGCAGCAAACCATTGCCAAAGTTACAAATGGTATCCTTGTGTCAAATTAATGTAGCTTGTTTGCATTCAGATTGTGCAAGACACAGGAAGATACAGTGATGTTTTAAAAAGGTAATATTTGTGCCTACAGGACAGTTTTGACACAGATAAAGTCTTTAACCTCTGGGTTTACACAAATCCAGATTAAAACTTTAAGTTCCAGGTTTTAGTGACACATCACTCTAATCCTCATTAAATTGGTGCCCTCAAGCTCCTACAGTACTCACAGCTCAGTTCGATGCGAATGAAGTCTTTGATGCCCAGGTTTTCCAGGAACACACCAGAGGAGCCCGTGGTTTTAAAAAGGAAGGAGATGTCGGCGCTCAGCTCTCCATGGAAGGTGGGGAAGTGCAGGTACGACGTCTCCTTGTCGAAAAATGCGGCATTCCAGAAGTTCTCTAAGAAGCATGATAAAAACATTGTGTCATGAACATTAAATGTAGCTCATAACACTTATTTATCAATGTTGTGAAGCATTTACACAGTGACTGGAACAGCAATCAATGAAAAGAAGAACAAAGTCAGTGCGATACTTTGACTTTGATTTACCTTGTATTTTATTCTTAATGAGAAGCAGTTAACAGAGAATGAAGACTTAAAAGGAAATATGGATTAGTAACAGTTATGTTAGTGATAGCTAGAAGGAGGAGGTGGTGCTGAACCCATATGAATCCATTTAATTCATAATTAATTAAACATTAGACACATAATCCTTTTTTCTAAGCTTGATACTAAAACTTCTAGTCTATTTTTTTTTTTTAATTTAGTACTCAGCATCTTTTACATTAAGGAAATGGCATTACTTCCAGAATTTATAGATCTGTCACATGACTGAGATCTCAAGGGAAAGTTCCAACAAGCTGCCCAAAATGGGCCACAAGCTTGTCAACCTTCTGTTTCTGTTCACAAACATCTGACCTCCTCTAAAAAGCAGGGAAACAAACGTGTTTGAATAGACTTTCTGGATTTCTAAAAAGAGCAAAGTCCAAGTCAGAGCATCATCATGTTTAAAAATATCTTGTAGACAAATCATATCTGTAACCTGCTTCCAGGATCAAAGTGTACAATAAAACAGACTGCTTTATGTATTTCTTTTCGTGATTGGTTAAAAATGTCACCATTTCAGAACGGTGAAGACCATGAAATTCTCCAGTGTCAAAGGTTAGGCTTTGATTAAAATGGGACATATCCAGTTGGAATAGATGTTTAATCCCAGTGAAACTTGTCCAAACCAATGAAATCATCGTTAAGCCCTTCCTACCAACTGTCCAAACCGATGAAAATAATGTTAAAACTTGTTCAAAGCTGTCCAAACCAATTAAGTAGATGGTTAACTTTTCAGAAACCAGTCCAAATTAATGCATGACCACAACTTAACTCGTCTAAACCAATGATATTGATGCTTAACACCTCCAAAAACACTGCCCAAATTCAGCATTTAAACAAATTAAAATACATGGGCTGGGATTAAATGGTTAAGCTTTAATGCTGCTCTATTCTACAGTTTGCAGACAGGCATACTTGTGCAATGTGGACATTTGGTATGGCAGATTTAGGACACTGACGGCAAGTCATTAGTGCATATTATTTAACAACCATCCAGAATTTTGGCTAAACAAACCTGTTATAAAAACAACAACAACAACCAAAAAACAACTGGCAGGCAGCGATAGAGAGCTTTGTTTTGCCTTCCAGGTGGTCATTTATATAATGATGTGTGGTCACATAAAACCTATAAATAGGATGATTTTTGTCAGCTTTCCGTCTGCTGTAACCAAGCAGTTATGGAGACTTACTGTCTCCATGGCAACGGAGTGGTCCCACCCGGTAGGCAGCCTCCGACCCTGGCCTCTGGATGTCACCCAGCACCAAAGACCTAACCGGGAGGGTGTCCTTATGGGTCAGAAGGCCTGAGTCTTCAGTCCTGTAAAGAGGAAGATGAGAAAGGAAGAAGAGATGAAGAAAAGTAAGCAGGGAGAAGGAAAAGGTGGTGAGAGATTGAGAGAGCAGGAGACAAGGGTGAGAAGAAACACATGAAGAATGATTAGGAAGGAAAACGGGAAAGAGGAGGAATCGATGAAAAAGGAAGTTGGAGTAGGAGCAAGAAAAATGAGAAGAGAGGGAAGAAGATGAGAAAAACCATGAAAAAGGACAAATTACTTTTTATTGGGATTAACTGCTTTGACATGTATGCTAATTAGGCTAATTTGCTTGCATAAATCTCCAAGCAAATGGCACCGCTGAAAAAAAGTCTAGACTGCTGTAATAATCTGCCACAACCTGTTTTATGTGCAAGACAAATTTTCAGGAAGACAATTTAACAGTGAGACAGATCGTATCATATCCAACCTGACACTCAACACTCCATCTCCGCCAGTTTCTGTGACAGCCTTTTCCAAAAGCGCTCTCCAGACAGACAGCCGAATGAGCAGCGGCGTCCGTTTACACACATGTTCAGATAATCTACAAGACAGTCTCGCTGTCAGGTGAGAATTTTATCCAAGACTGGAAATGAGTGGCATACTCGCAAAGCACATCTGTAAAGCCTGTGTCTGCGCTGGAAAGCTTGACAGCGAGATGAGAGAAAGTAGAAGGTGAAGTGTGATGAAAGCAGCAGGATTGTTCACAGCATGAAGGACGGTAAGTAAAGAGCAATAATTTATTACTCGAGGCTAGAAAGTCTGTTTGTCCGTGTATTCAAAAATAAGTCATATTCAGAATAATGAATCCCACAATCTGAAAGGATTAACACAAGAATTTGATCAGAAATAAATACCTGCCTACTTTAGTGTTTTCTTTTATCTTTTAGAAATTACAGCTTTTGGTGTACCTACGTTTTTTCAGTTATCGTTACAGGTAGTAATGTTTAAATGCATGGGAGGTAACCTGAAAAATGCTCATACAAACTCTAAATCTAAGCCCAAAAGAGAGAGCACATACCTAATACCTGCTGATGCTGCATTTTTTAAATTACAGGTAGAGAGCTGAGTGTGCTACTGAGAGCCAAGACTCTGCAGGTTTTGTTTTACAACCCAAACTCCACCTGTCTGATTAGCAGAGAAGACTTCATTAGCGAACTCACTTGCTGAGTTGATTAGTTAGACAAAAAACCCTGCACACTGGCATGTGGTTGGCCACCCCTGCTGTAAATAATTCATTCCAGTACAAACAAATCACTGGCAAACCAACCAAAAGTTACCACAGAGAGGAGGAAGCCCCTCAAACTAGAATGGATCATTAATGTTGGACTGTGGCAGGGCTACCATAGTTTAATTTATGAAATAATGTTGAGAGAGCAAACCTGGCATGAAATGAACAAAGTAATAATAATGCCTATGAATTTTTAAAGGTCAGTACCACTCCAGGCGATCTGCATCACAGTTGCAGTAGTGTTGTAGATCCACACAGTCGCCCTGCAGGCCGCAGGCACACTGCTGGCTTCCTGGATGAGCTCCTCCCCAGTAAGTCTGGACTCGACCTTGACCTGGACCGCCAAGCCACCAGCTAAATGGAGAGCCCTCTGAAACACACAATCATGTTCATGTGTAGCTTCAACATAAAATTTTTTTACTACTACAACTTCTACTATTATTATTATTATTATTAAATAACACCAACTAAGGAATTGTTAAATGTTTATCCTTCTACTTCTTTTTACCTATTGCTGAGTTGAAAACCGTGACGCAATCAAAAGGCTAAATTAAAAATATTTAATTGAGATGGACAGCCAGGGATTTCCAGGCACTGGCTCGTCAGTCGCATGGATCTCTCATTATGAGCCAGTTCATGTCAGTCTTGCCAAACAGCCATACACAAACTCATAGATGCATGCTAACACATCATTAGCATAGAAGTTCTTTATTTTGAGTGAAGACACAAAGTTCATCAAACTGTGAGGAGATTGCCGCAAAATGTTCTCAACAACAAACCTAATCGAACCTAAATCATCCCGACTCTGCTGAACATGAACATTTTAAAGACACCCATAAATCAAAGTGGCTAAAGTTAAAGTTATGCAGATCTCAGATCCAGCTCCAAGCCAGCAGCCTCGGAATGAGCAAAGAATCAAAGCAGCTATCAGACAAATTATGGAGAGTTGTTACGTAAATCTGTTGCATCTGCTTTTGTTTGGTAAGGTAAAATGTGTTGGGTAAAGGTGGTTGAATAGCAGCTCATCTTCAGCTAATTGTTTTCACTTCTCTTGGTAAATGCATTGAGGAAATTAATGACTGGTTGTGCCACAATTTTCTCCAGCTAAACAAAAACAAAACTGAGGTAATAGTCTTTGGTGCCAAACAAAAACGATTACAGGTCACCAGAGAACTTCAATCTATACACCTAAAAACCACAAACCAGGCGAGAAATTTGGGTGTAGTGATGGATGCAGACCTAAACTTAGAAAAACACATTAAGACAATAACAAAATCAGCTTACTATCACCTCAAGAATATATCAAGGATAAAAGATCTGATGTCTCAACAGGACCTGGAAAAACTAGTCCATGCATTCATCTTTAGCAGGCTTGATTACTGTAACAGCATCTTTACAGGTCTACCTAAAAAATCAGTCAGACAGCTGCAGCTCATTCAGAACTCTGCTGCTCGAGTCCTCACTAAGACCAAAAAAGTGGACCACATCAGTCCAGCTCTGAGGTCCTTACACTGGCTGCCTGTCCGTCAGAGGATAGACTTTAAAGTTCTGATGCTGGCCTATAAAGCTCTGAATGGTTTAGGACCAAAATACATCAATGACCTCCTGACCCAGTATGAACCATCCAGATCCCTCAGGTCATCTGGATCTGGTCTTTTATCAGTTCCCAGTGTCAGAACCAGACACGGAGAAGCTGCATTCAGCTATTATGCTCGTTATATCTGGAACAAACTCCCAGAAAGCCTCAGATCAGCTGAAACACTCAGTTTATTTAAATCCAGGTTGAAGACTCACCTGTTCTCAGCTGCATTTGAATAAAGCACCAAATCCACACTTTAAGCTTAAATTTCAAAACTTACATTTTAACTACTGATTTTATCTACTGTTCTGATTTTATCTGTTTTGATTTTATATACTGTTTTGTTTGTTTGCTTGTTTTAATCAATTTTAAATCATGCTTTTTGTTTTTGTTTCTAATGTCTCTGTAAAGCACTTTGAATCACCTTATTGTTGAATTGTGCTATACAAATAAACTTGCCTTGCCTTCTACCACCAGTAGCAAAGCATTTTGTTTTCAATTGTTTCAGTGAGAGAAGATGCTGTGATTTACTTGAAGTTTTGGAGGAAACTGTAAAGTTGAACTTTTTTGTAATTGTGAAAATAATATACTGCATAGAGTAACAGTTTAGTTTTCTTTGTATATCCTGTCAGTTATTGTTCTGATAAGAAAAATTGGAATTGGCTAAAATCCACATCCTCAATTCAAAGATAAAAATCATAATCGGCCAAGAAAAATTCACTCAGTGCATCTCTAATATCTAAACTACAGCTAGACTGCTTACACATTGGGAAATGTCAAAGTCTTCCATTTCATAACTGGTATAATTTTCCTACACTAACAGATATTCTTCCTGTCAAATCAAAGAAATGTTTATCTTTATTCTCAAAGACTGAGCACATCTTATTTAACTTCAGCCTGCTGCTCTCAATGCCAGCCCAAATTAGCTGACTGCAACTGATGCACTTCTGCAAATCCTTTACTCAAACCTCGGGAAATATCAGAACTCTCACTACAGCATGCGTGCCTTCTAAATACAGGCTTTTTACTTTTAATTTACCATCAGTCTAATTCCTCCTTTTAAAAATAATCTTCAGAAAACTGGGAAAACCTGTGGAGCTTCCAATGCTTGAAACAGACAAATCTCACTCTTACAACTGTTTTCACTGATTTCAATAAACGGAGCCTAAAAAAGAAGCAGGAGATGGAAAGACAAGGTTTTGCATTTGGAAGGGTGTTTTTGATCAAATTAAATTGGATATTTTTGTTCCTATGTAAGTGTCCGGTTCTATAAAATCATGAAATTCAAAATGAAACAACAACTAGACGGATTATTTTGTGATAAAAGCATTTTACTATTCTCTGTAAATGACCTTCAGCTTTAAGGGGGATCCTCCTTTAAGAGAAAATAATCTCTTTTTGAGACAAGATTGTTAGATTTATTAGCTTTCTTTAGTTTTCCTAGAATTCTGGAGCATCTGCAAGCCGCTTTGTCACCCAGCAGCACCTTTAGCGTTGCATGACTTAGAGTCATGTCTGCTGTCATTGATATCTGCTCTGTTCTGCAGGGAACAGTCTTATTATTGGTCTCCCAGCCTTAGTTTTTCCATGTAAGTACATATAAGCGCAGGAGGTGTGACCATATTGGTGGGAAAAACCTAGAAGAGAGTCGTCAAAGGAGCTTACAAAGAAAAGCGTCTGGACTTCTTTAAGTTAGAAGTCCAGACGCTTTTCTTTGCAAGCTCCTTTGACTACGATGACCTGGATGACTGAGAACCTTCACAGACTAGAAGAGAGTCAGCAAAGATAAATTACAGCAGAAAAAAAAATATTAATCTCACTTTATTTAAATTATACTTTTTTATTTAAACACTGCTGTGAGAACAGCCTTGACCTGTACCAGAATCCCCTGCAGTCATTTGACCAATCGAATGACTGTAGAATCGCTTGCAGTCATTTGATTGGTCATTTTAAACCCACTAAGTATTATGTGGGAGTTGTAATGTCATGAATTATTTCAAACTTTTAAAAGAAAACTGAGTCTCAAAATTTTAAGCACAATTTTCAAATGCAGGCTAAGATGTTGCCATTTGCACAACACATAACTTATTGCACTTTCTTTGGATGCCATATTGTGCCCAAGATGGACTGGGCTGTGAGAAAATAGAGTGCGGCATGGAAAGAGCCCACATGATCCTCCAAAGACAAAGCTAGTGTTTGAGGCGGAGGGATGCTTGCCAGCTTCTAACCCTAACACTGAATATATTGTTTTTCATATTGAGGACGATGACAGTATAAGCTGAAATATGTATTTCACATTTTGAGAGAGTGTAGGTGGAGAGATGGCGAGAGGGTGTTTGGAGATGTCTCTGCTGAGTCAGCACTCCTTTATTTTTCCCAGGGAGTGCCAGAGAGTTTATAATGGAACTTCTATTTCTCCGCTCATTCTTCCTTTTCGACCACTTTTCCCACTTTCATCCATCATTCTATTACCCACCAGACCAAAAGTTTCTTCAGTTTCTTTCCCTTATATACTCCATTATAGGTCCTGAATTGATAAAAACTTTCAAGACTCCCACTGATCTGCATTGGATGGGTAGCAATCAAAAGAAAACTAAACTGTTTATCTGGTTAGCTGAGACACCTGACGGACATTTCTGAGGGTCAGTCGGCTTCGTTACTACAGGCTGACATTTCTTGACCACTTTTGGGTTGTTGAAAGGACAAAACTCAAAGGACTTCTTCTAAGTAAGTTTGAAGTCCACATGTGAGCAATATTTTACATTTTCTTTCTTAACCCTCTCAATGCAGGCGTTGCAGATTTGCAACAGTTAAAAGCTAACAACCTGATTACCACACATACATATTTTATGAGTTGTTTTTACTCAGAAGTATCACTGCAGGTATTCTTTTGTGCATTAGCAACAAAAACTTAAGTTGAGCCTGAGAGGGTTAATTGTTTTATTTCCTCCTTTTTTTGTTTAGTTTTTTTTGGAAAGCTTTAGAAAAAGATCAGTTTGCTAGGTTGCCCCTCACAAGCATCGCATTTCATCACAATTTGCCGTGAGACCAGCGTTTGATAAGTTAAATCAATGTTTTTATTTTTTATTTCTCAACACCGAACAATGTTCGGGTGCTCTTTTACACAGACTCTGAAAGAATAATCTGTTGAATCCACTGCTACTAAAACAAATTTAATGCAACTTAGGGATCAAAGTAATTGTAATTCTGTTTCTAATACTCACCGCCTCTGAGTCAATGCAATCACAACAAAACACATGAACAAAAAAAGAAAACACTAACCCAACTCGATACTCATTCCAAAAGGGGGAGGTTTTTAACAAATCCTGAACAATCAATGTTTCTGAATCATTTGTGAAAGACAAGAAAATCCCTGCAACCAAACTAAGTTTGAAGAAAGGAGTGAAGTAAGTTTGTTGTTCTCTGGCTGAGAGTGAGAGTATGATGTGGTGAGCTCCAGCTGAACAGAGTCAGCCTAATCAAGTTTTTTATTGATTTTTTTCTTTTTGACCCAAACACATTAATTAAAAGCAAGTTTTTGTCTTATTTGCCAGTTTTTTCTTAACACACATCAAAGGAAAAAGCAAGTTAAAACCTCAACGCCAATATTTTAACTACAATTTAAACATTACAGGGATGAGGATTAAATAGGATGTTTAAATAGTGAGAATTACTGAAGTTTAACGTACATAAAGAAAATTTCAGCAGCAACAGATAACGCAATTCAAGTTGTCTAAGATAAAGCTGTCAGAAACTGAACTGATAAACTAGTATCTATTTTCAGAGAGGGAAATACATAGTCAATATCAAGCACTGAGAACAAGAAATGTTTTGCCTCGCAGCAAATGGGAAAAGAACAGCGAGCCAAGGAGAGGCAGACTTCATGCTACAGAAAAGAGTTTAGTGTTTGCAGGTTGAAAAACATTTTCATAGCTATGTGCTTTTTACACTGCAACACTTCCAGTTGTTCCAGCTGAGCAGCATCAGAATAATCATTTACAGAATAATAAAGAAAGACATATAATGTTATACTGCAACTAACAGCAAATCTTTACCCAAAGTGTTGAGGAGGCGGGACTTCCTGCAGTGGTAGGACAGTTCCTGTTCGCAGTGCTCTGACTGGCTGATGGCAGCCAGCAGCTGCTCCTCTTGAGATGAGTAGTCGAAGTGAACCGAATGCTGGGACACAGCCGGAGAGGGTCGCACTCGGGTCAGCTCAGTGTTGTTGTGCAGGAGCACCATCCATGTGTTTTCCTCTGGTGGGAAAGATGAGCGTGCAATTTATACTCATTTATTATTATTACAATAAAGCTCTACTGCAAAGTTTCTTTCCTAGAATGTGTACCATTTAAATACCATCTAAGTAGCCAGACTGTGAAATTAGCAATATATGCATGATGTAACTACACAAATAAGCCTGTGATGGAAGAAAGTGAAATGGATGACAATTATATTTCTGCTTTTTAGAAAATAGCACAGATTCAAGAGTCGTCTACTTTCGTATAGATATACCTCCATTTTGGTCCTTCTGTTTAGTGTCGTGGAGTGGCTGGAAGTTATTCCAGTGTAAGATGCGTCATGCAGACAACCACAGACTCCCACATTCACACCTACAGCCAAGTTTGAATCGCTATTTAATCTGTGGGTGGAAGTCGGCGTACCCACAGGAAGAACAGGTGAACACAGAAGGACTCGAGCTGAGTGGGAGTTTTTAGCCACAAAATCTTTTGCTATGATGCAACAGAGCTGATGAAGCTTCCCTTTTCATGCTGGATCTTCATATTTTCCTTCAGCACTTTGCTTTCGAGTTTGCCGCAGTGAATCATCTGCTTCCATCTCCCTTGATCCACTACCATGCTCTCCTGTCAGAACAACCCGCTGCATGTCCTCCTTCACTACATCCATGAACCTCTGTGGTCTTCCTCTTTTTCTTCTTCTTGGCAGCTCCATGTTCAACTACTGCTGTGCAAAATATCTACTATACCTTTTCTGCGCATGTCCAGACCATCTCAACCCTGACTCTCTAAATTTCCATTCAAACTGCTCAACTTGAGCTCTTCCTCTGATTCTCACTTCTAATCCTCTACCAGGAGAGAAAGACAATCTTAGCATTTTCAACTCTAGCACCTTTGACTCCGCCTCCCGTCTTTTTGTTAGAGCAACCATTTCCAAACAATATACCATAGCAGGTCTCACCACGGTCCTGTAAACCTTCCCTTTCATTCTTGCTACTATTCTTTTAACAAATAACTGCCCTTTTGATGCTACGTGAAAAAAAGTAAAATGTCAAATTTTAGAAGCTGGAGCTTGGGAATGTTTTACTGGAAGAAACAGGAACAGATCAATTATCCAAATAGTTGATCTAAAGTATTTAATGGTCATTTGATCTTCTGCAAACCAGCCAGCTGATTCATCGGCTAAGTTTTGCAGTTATGTTTTGTTTTTTAATGTATATTTGATGTATAAATGTAAAGTGGTGACATGAAGGTGCAATGGTTATCAGTGCTATTGACTGCTATAAATTTCCCAGTCCTTCAATAGTAAATGTTTGACCTTGTTTCCTAATGTTTATGTCTAACGCTATAATTGACGAAACATAAAAAGTAATACTTTTTTTTTTTCATTTCTTTATGAGTGGGTGATTTCAGCTCAGCTCACTCTGTGTGTGGATTTTTCATGTTTTTCATGCTGCTTCCAAACACATGCATGTTAAGTTAGTGTGTTACTCCTATTCTTAGTGTTAGCCTTGCAATCGCCCAGTGACTGATCTAGGCGGTAAATTTTCACTTTCCGTCAATGAGTTGGACAAAGATAGAAAAGTAAAAACAAAGAACTAAGTAAGCATGTGATTCAGAGAAAGGTAAAGAATGTTATCATAGTTAATTTATATGATTACACAAAGGGCATGAAAGATTGAGTGAAAGAGAAACAGGAGGAGAGGGAGTGATTGAAGTCTAGGATGAAATAAAAAAAGATGAAGGTGGACAATAATGGGGATCTGGGTGTGATAAGCGGGGACATCATTTAAAGTTATGTCATCATCTCAATCATAAAAAAGGTTCAGTGATGATGGGAGGCAGGCAAGGTGTAAAAGCATCTGTGAGTCTGTGTGTGTCACCTGTCATGTTGCAGTAGACCAGCTGTGGTTTGATTGGTCCGCTGCCATCCACGTCAATATAAAAATGTCCTGACGTGTTGCCGTTGTGTTTGTATGCCTCGCAGGACTGTTCGTACACAGCTGGGAGGAAAATAATGAGAACTACATCAACACGCTGACCCACCGGAGCTGCGAGGGGATGAAGATTACACACTGTGGAGGATTACTATGCTGTGGGTGCTGCTTCATATGTATGTATCACAACTGAATCAAAGTCATGTGATCAGAGAGAAAAAAATAATCGGAGGTTCCTTTTCTGCACCGGCATCCCATAAACTAAAGTTTAATCCAACTGGAGATGACAGTAATGACTGATGGGAATACACAGCCTCAATAAATTTAACTTTATCAGACCTTCTCGCCTCTTTCTCTGTGTCTCCATAAGTCTTCCTCTCATCTCCGTCTCAAGCACGCAACAGTACATCTTCTGCAGTCAAAGATTCAAATCCATATCTGAAAGTTCCCACACTCTGCTCTCCTGTTTATCTCGCTTCTTCTCCACAGCTAAAGGCTTTTTATTCCTCACACTCCCCGAGTGTGGTTAGAGACCAGTTTTCAAAGAAACATCAGAAATAAAAATGAGACCATAGGTGAACCGTGTGGGAAACTCTCCTTGTTTTAGTCTCGAGGATTTGACTCGAGGCATTCAGCACACAGCCACTAAATCTCACCTGCAAGCTCAACTCACTGTCACGGTTTTATTTATTTATTCCCTCTTTGGTATTTTAGTCACAGCTACAGTCTCATTAACCTCCATCATATCACCTTATACACAAAAAGGCGTTATAGAGAGAAAAGATGTGCAGGTAATAAAAATAGATCTCAGGGGACACCTCATTTAAAGTTTGATTCCATAATAAAGATTTATGGACACGCAAGCAGTCAGAAGATCACACAAGAGTTTTCATCTTCCTTCAGATAAACAATATTTTCTAAGCAGGTATTTGTCACTATTTATTCTCTAACAAATACTTATATTAATTTTAAATTACATACTTTTATTCTCAGACTCTTTCTACAGCAGAGTCACAGTTGAAGATAGTTCTTATTTGTCTTATTTTGAGCATTAGTGCAGTTAATGCACCATCAGAGACAAGATGCTCAGCTCTCTTCTACTTTCCTTCAAGTGATCTTTCTTTTGGCCGGCTGACAATCTGAATGGCAGGCTTCTGGGGCTTCCATACTCATCACATGTTAGTATGTAACAGGTGAAAGGATTGTAAATAACACAAATCAGGTGTCAAAAACCAAGCTGATGCAGAAGTGCTTTAAACCTGGCCAGCAGGAAGTGACTTCCTGAGGTGTACAAAGTCTATTTGTATAGAGGTCTATGGGGAAATGACCCTCAGCTTTCTTTAGTTAGAGTCAAAAAGGGGGATAATGTAGGGTTTACTTCAGAGTGAGCCTCCCTCACTGACAAGTGGTACCATATGAGTGTGCAGGAAGTAGCAACAGCAAAAAAAAATTACAATACCACCCTTAGAGTTTACTTTGGTTGTCACACACAATAATGACAGGAATCACAGTTTTGTGTCACCAATGTAAAATGTTGGATATAACTTAATATTGTAAATAACTTAATAATTTTGACTGAACCAACCCACCCAATGCATTTTTAATTGATTTGATTTGATTTGATTGATTTGCCATTCCCCTTCCCTGTTTTTTTCCCCCTCCTAGTTTAAATTATTCAAGATGAAAAACATCCTCATTATCTTGCTTGACACGCTATCTGTTCCTCATTTGCATTTCATCTGTCCCTCTTACCCCTCCCCCCATCTTTCTCCATTTGCCCTCACTTGTTGTACTTGTCATGTGCTGATGTTTAGCTGTCAGGTGACTCACAGCTGTGGCAGGTTGCTCCGCTGTAGCCGGTGTCAGAGCAGTTACAGTGAAAGACGGTCCAGGATTGGCTGCAGCGGCCACCGTGTTCACAGCGACTGGGAGAACACCTGAGAGAGAGAGAGAGAGATATGTATAAACCAGGGGAAGAAATCCCAGTTTCCATCACGTTTTTGCAAGTAAAGAGACCATATCAGCAACAGGAAAAAGCACCATGCTGCATTCATTTTGATTAAAGCATTTTAAGAGCAGACTGTAACGTGTAGCTGGAGAGAAGATCCTGATGCAGGATGCAGATGCAGACAATACTGACAAAAAACACCCCAAACGACCAATTGGGAACAAATGTTTTTTTTAAATTGTTATTTTATGTTAATTCAATAAGCAGAAAAAATAAATGAATAAATAAATAAACATAATCGTGTGGAACAGTAGGAAACCCCAGAGAGTGCAAACAACAATCTGACAAGGACAAGGGGAAAGAAAGAAGGGAAACACAAGTGAAATCAAATGGGAAAAAAAGACCGAAAGCAACAGAAGCAGGACGTGAAATCACTACAAAATAACCTTCAAAGCAAATCACAAGACAAGTAACTACCATTAAGACACATCTAATAACCAAACAAAGAAAGAAAAGAAAGAAAAAAAAACACTCAATGAATAAATAAACTAACAGATCCCACGAGAACCATGACAAAGAGTAACAGAACAGCAGCACCTTGAGGAAAAAGGAACATAATGTGTTTCTGCTGCTGATCTAGCAACCGAGCATTTAAGTGTTTCCCTTGTAAACTTTACTTTTGTATGGAAGAAATAAATGATAAAAAAAGATCATTTTAGTTTGACAGTGAAAAATAACAAGATTAATTAATGGGGATCTACTGTGCTTTTTCCCATTTTCTGCTGTATACTGTCACAGATATAAGGAAAATGGTCAAAGTTTCAAAATAAAAAGGTCAGTTTCAGACAGAAATTTTTTTCTACTATTGATTCAGTTTGATGTCAACATTGATCAGAAATCGTTTGCTTTTGTCTGACTAATTCTGCTTGAGACTGTTATTATAACCCATGAAAAAAAACATACTTATATATATGTAAACTAGTATGTTTTCCCTCCACACAGTATTTTGTTCTGCATCAGTGTAAAACACTCATCAGACTATGCCACCTCCTGTGAGTTATAAGAGCAATTTAAAGGATAAATGAATCATCTGAAGATAATATACACATTATTATACATTATATACATTATTCACAGACATAAAGAGTGTATGGAAAATAAATCTTTCCGAAGTATCAGTGCAGCTTGAAGCTGATGTTATATTAACTGCACCCAAATATTCATTTCAATGCTCCTCTAAGGCTGGGGAAGTCTCCGAGTTAAATTATTTACATGTTGTTGTATAATGTGTGCCTTGGTGTCATTGTAATAATGGTATTTACTGGCATGTAAATGCACTTTGAATCTTGGCGTCACAGATCAAAAGCGTATATTGAGAAGAAAAACAAACAAACATAAAAAACACCATCATTAAACTAGCTCTGCTTCAAAAAATTCACCTTTTCATTTCACAGAGGAAAAAGGGGTTTTGCAGATGTTCGAGGTCATTTATCCTAAGACTCTAAATCCACCTAATGTGCTACTAAACAGCAGTGAAACGACATAAATCTTTTCAATCATTTCCAGTATCGGTTTTTGTATTTAGGTACAATCTGAGATGTTGCTGGGTTAAAAAGAAATTGACTTCCTTATGCTTAATGGAAAATATCCATTGAAATACCTTTCCTCTGTGATATCAAAAGAATAAATTCATTACTTCACAGACTCGTGCTTTAGATTTTTCTTTCATTTTATATAAAAGGAAAGGTTTTCCAGTGAACAGAGGATATCTTTTCGCTTCTTCTCAGCGGCAGATCTTCTCTGACTGCTGCAAGACTGTTTGAAGAAGCTCCATCAATGACTCCAGATCCCAGGAGACTTTACTGAAGCTATGTGTGTTATTTATAGATAAATATCATACTGCTGTAACCATCATAACACCAGTCCTGTGTGGGAGGAGGGATGGAGTGGACTGAAGGAGGCAGGCAGAGACCGTAAAAATCGTAAGTTTCTGCGCTGGAAACGAAATCACTAAACTCCAACATTTAAAAACTCTGCTCCCTTTGACGTGTGCTTTCCCCTTCCCCTACATTTATATGATCTACAGTGGATATGTGTGCAGTTTATAAGAGAGTTATAAACTGCCTGTGCCATGACAAATATTGTAGAGACTGTAATCATATTTACAACTTGCGTCAATGACTCCAGATCCCAGTTTTTTGTTTGTTTGCATCATCGTGCTTTTACAATTTTTCCCTGACTTGTTGTTTGCAATGTTTGCAAATGTGACTTGTGATTACTTTGTCCACTGTGGGAGATTTGTTGTGATGAAAGGCAATGTGTAATTTATTATAATAAAACAGAGCAGTTTGTTATCAGAAAGCAAACATCCACAACTGCGAAGAGCAGAATATTTTGTCACATGATGGTAGAAGGTAAAGGTAAGAAAACAAGTGAAGGTCACTGTTACGTTCCCCTATAAAGTCCAAGGGATGTGGTAAAGTAACAAAAAATATCCAGCTTAAAAAAGTAGACAAGGAGGCAAAATTGTTAAAGGTTATTTAATTTGAATTGATTAATAAATCAAAAGAGACAGACAAGCCGCTATCAACTTTTAAAGAAAGAAAACAAAACCCAGGAGTTGGTCTCTAAACTGAAAAGTCACTGAAACACACTCCTCTCCACAGAGCAGGAATATACAGCCACCCCACACACAGCTCACTAACTGCAAAACCAACAAGCCTCTCTGGCACCAGAGCTCACCATTTCTCTGGACTTAAGTGCTCTATCTTAATTGCTGAGTAGAATCAGCTGTACAAAAAGGGTGGCGCCTAAAGCAGGAGAGACGGCAGGAACATCCACACAAGGCTAAATTCACAGGAAGCCCTGCTGAGGCTGTAACAGTCGCAGATAGAAAACTATGTTCTCTGTTTGTCTGAAGATTTTCTAAAGCGCAACTGGAAGAGAAAAACGTTGTCGGCAACCATTAAATGAGCAACTTGTGAAGTCAAAATAAAAGATTACTTCAGCTGTGAAATAATCTTACTAACAGTTAAATGATCATGTTTTATGTAGTTATAAAAACTTGCTCTTAACTTTTATTAATTTAGTTTCTCTTTGCTTCTAAGTTCTGCGATAAGTTTTACTTTTATGAAAACTCAAAAGGCTGTACATCTTTCTGTATCTTCTATGTGCGAGGCTTCGTTTTGTTTTATTTAAGCTGAAAACACAAATCAAGGCACTAATTGCTCTTCTATTAATGACGTGGCTGAAATGGCTGAATATGTCATTATAATATGTACTGTGGCATAATTCATTCTTCTGGGTATTTCTGAACTTCTATCAGTTTATACACTACAGAAACATTGCTGTTGAACACTGCAGAAACATAATTCATACTTTTATTTGTTCACTGGCCCTGAGACTCCAACTCAGATATTTTCAGTTTCCACCAAAATGTGATGGCATGACTGGGACACAGTGTTGTTGCCATGGTTACTCAGGAGGTTACTGAATCAATAATCCATGAGTTGTATTAGAAGGTAAACAAATATGTAAATCCTCTGTCTTATTTGTCTCTTCACTCTGTTAACATGGCCGATAGATTATACCCAGATTATGTTTATTTTCCATAAGTTGCACATAAAAGATGAGTATAGGCAATGTGACATCATGTATTACTGTGTTTAAGCCTTAACACTGGCATTTCGGCTGTTGCCATCTTGTTATTTTGGAGCCAGAACCAACCTTATTTTGAAAAGACATATGAGTGATAAATTACCAACTGCTCCACAGAATGTAAAGTGTAACACAAAGACACAGATACCCATTACAAACTTTAAAACATAATACCAGAACGCTGATAAAAATTGAGCATAGATTACGAGGTCCAGTTCACTGACAGAAATCATTGAGTTGACACAGTTTAGCCTGTCCTGGCACCCACGTGTCACTCAAAGAAAACAACACTCCAAAGCCAGGGCGACTGTGGCTCAGGGGTTGGGAAGCGTATCTGTAACTGGAAGGTCGCCGGTTCGATCCCCGGGCTTTCTGTCCTGGTCGTTGTGTTCTTGGGCAAGACACTTTACCCTACCGCCTACTGGTGTTGGCCAGAGGGGCCAATGGTGCGATATGGCAGCCTTGCTTCTGTCAGTCTGCCCCAGAGCAGCTGTGGTGCCTTGAAAAGCGCTATATAAACCCAATCCATTATGCAGTTATAAAACTGCATAATTTTAAGTTTTAATAGATCAGTTGGGTCACTTATGTAAACCCTGGATAAAAACGTGTTTATTCCACTTTAAATTTGGGCATTTTGTCATGCGACCTCTACCTACGTGTCCAGGCTGTACCCCTGTCATTTACTCAATGGCGACTACGGCAGGGTCCAGCCCTCCTGAATCCCTGAATTGGGTAGGTGGTTGAGGAGAGGACTAACGTTAACATGGGAGTCTAGAGGGATTGACTCACCTTTGAAACCAGCCTGAAGTGGCCATTTAAGGGCCTGCATTTTTTGACATTTTCACACAGAATCTATTTTTCCAGCCCCACAGGTTGATGGTACCAACCTTTTTTGGTTAATAGCGGTATCTGCAGTGATATAAAGGTTAAGAATAGTATTAGTGGTGTTTTGCAATTAGGTTCAATTTTCAGCATTTTTTCTCAGCTTGCTTGAGCATTGTCTGTTTGTATTTGTTACTCTGGTGTGTTGAGCTCTCAAACCACTGCACAACAGCAATCTTTGAGACAGATACCTCAAAAACTGTGCTGTACCTGAGAGAAGTTAGAAAATATATGTGACAGATTAAAATAGCCATATAAGCTGCTGTGTCTCTGCTAACCCACATAAAGGAGTAATGTGACCTCATTCTCTTGAGATAAAGACAGAGAGGACAACAGGAAACGATGAGTAACAGTGTTTTTATCTACACCGGTTGCTTTCCATCTGTTCCACGACCGGCTGGCACCTCCAGGAGGTTTGACACAAACACAAACACACACACACACACACACACACACAAAGACAATTTTAAGTCAGCGGTGGATGCAGCGCTCGGCAGTATGTGCAGGCTTTGAGCAGTGTGTTTTTCTCTTCTATCCTAAACGTACATTTCAGTGTGTGAGTTTACTTATGTAAATGTATGTGACAGTGTTAAACTGTGTGTTTGCCCGAACACAGGCAGAAATATTTAAGAGAAAACAGATGACTGCACAGAATCTGCAACCTCGCCTTTATTTAGATAAAAGCCCTAACTCAGCAGCCTGTCAGCCTGCAACAGTGTGATTTTTTTTTTAAAAAACAACCTCCATTTATCTCTATACTACTTTAATCTCAGAGTAAGCTGGAGCCTTGAAGATAAACCACTTAGCTTTTACTTTAAATTCACATTTCCACTTTGCTCCATTCCTTTATTTTACACAGTATATTGAGTGTTTGTGCATGTGAGTCAGTAGCAGGGAGGGTTTCAGGAACGTGACTGTTGATGCAATCAGACTCAGTGTGTCAGTAGTGTATACTGTACATGATCTATATAGATGCTTTTGTCTGACTGCTGATGAGCTTCGAATTCAATGCGGCTTTTGCTGAAATGAGAAGTCTATACACGTCTTACATGTGCATGCACTCAGGGGTAGCAAACAAATATGAATTACTGAGAGCCTGTGAGGAGATGAATGTGTGAAATTGTTTTGCGCTCTGAATCACTTTCGCAATTTTGTTTAAATGGTCTAAAACATTCACTATCCTAAGAAGGAGCCCTCACACTTAGCTCACACTGCAATATGAGATGTTAGTGATTCGGTCAGCATCATATGGATTCTATGAAGGGCCTCAGTGGTTTTGTAAGACAGTTCAACCTGTTATTCTGACTCTTAAAACCATAAAGAGCCCAATCACAGTTGTTCTTTGCAAGGTGCAGCTTAAAGTTTCCAGGAGTAGTTTGGATGAGTGGCACTAGATTAAAAGACAGATATGCAACAAAATTCAAATTTCTGGCACCGCAGAAGGTATAACTTACCTTGGTATAAGTGGAACATGATTGAAATACATTTTCGTGTGGGCAATGTACCAGGATGGCCGAGTGGTTAAGGCGTTGGACTTAAGTTCCAATGAGCAGGTGCTCTCGTGGGTTCGAGCCCCACTCCTGGTATAATTTGGTACCACATGTGTAGTAAACTAAAGTACCAATGAATAGTGGAATTGTAAAGCACTTTGAAGGCCCTGAAAAGCGCTATATAAATGCAATCTATTATTATTAAACTAGAAGGTAACGGTGGACTAAATCACAAGTTAATGAGTATCTGTGTTATATTAAAGGAAGACAATGAGAAAGGTCTTTTGGCCAATGATATATATCTGCTACACACAGTGATTTTTACTATATGATATCATATGTTACCTTCTCAAGTAAATGTTTTGTAGTGGATCTCCAAAAGTTGATTCGTAGCGTTTTCAGTAGGAGAAACATTTCGTCACTCATCCAAGTGACTTCTTCACTCTCAGCTGACTGCAGGTTTCCCCGACCTTATAAACAGTACATTTGCATAATGACTGAAACCAGCCCAATGAAGGAACAATGGGCTGGGAGGTCAGTTCCTTCATCATAGTTATGCAAATTCTCATGACCATTGATCAACAACCACTGATCAAAGGCCATGAGTACCATTCACAGAGAGTTGGGGAATGGCTGCAATCGCAGTATTGCAAGAGAGCGAAAGATGTACCCTCAGGCCCCCTCCTTGATTCAGAGATGGTCTTTCCCTTTTAACGTAAATGGCCTGCTTGACTCCGCACTCAAACCAGCGTTCCTCCCTGTCCAGGATGTTTACATCCTCATCATTGAAAGAGTGTCCACTGGCCTGTAGGTGTAAATATACTGCAGAGTCCTGGCCTGACGAGGTAGCTCTTCTGTGTTGTGCCATCTGCTTCACCAGAGGTTGTTTGGTTTCCCCGATATATAAATCCTGACAATCCTCCTGGCACAACAGCGTACACTATGTTACTCTGTTTGTGTCAGGGGACACAGAGCCTCTGTGGCTCTTTAGAAAAAAATGCATCTCAACTGTTCCGATACTCCTGACACGTATGGGATCACTACAGGTTTTTGCTTAGGCAGCTGTTGTCCTTCTCTCCTGGATTGACTGGCGCTTTCTTTTGGCGCCTTCCCAGCTTTAACAAAAGTCCAGCTGGGATAACCACATTTACTCAGGGCCTTCTTGATGTGATGTTGGCTTTCCTCAGGGGCAGATACCAGGATGGCCGAGTGGTTAAGGCGTTGGACTTAAGTTCCAATGAGCACATGCTCTCGTGGGTTCAAACCCCTCTCCTGGTACATTTTGGAATCCCATGTGTGGTAATCTGGAAGTTATCTGTGGGAACTTACTTGCGCTTCCTTCTGCATGTTAGTAAGTAAGTGTTGTGTTAAAGGAAGACAATGAAATGCAGCTCAAAAAGCATTACTTCATCTTTCCTTGGCCTAATGATATATATCTACTAGACAGAGTGATTTTTACTATATGATATCATATGTTACCTTCTCAAGCAAATGTTTTGTACTTGATAAAAAGTTACGTATTTCTGGGTTTGTTGGTCACGATCGTGACAGACTATCAGTATGTGAGCAGACACCAGGATGGCCGAGTGGTTAAGGCGTTGGACTTAAGTTCCAATGAGCACATGCTCTCGTGGGTTTGAGCCCCACTCCTGGTATACTTAAATAACTCACATCATTTGCCCTGTTCTTTGCCAGAAAGAACATTTATAATTAGGGTAATTGTTCCTGTTATTACTTTGTGTATCATCAACACAGAAGCCAATTGTTTCTGCTACACATGACTTACTCTGCAGATCTGAGATGACTATAAATTACTTTTAGAAAATGGAAACTTGGTTTGCTGTAACAAAGTGGGATCCAATGAGCAAATGCTCTTGTGAGTTCAAAATCAACCCCTGGTATCTAATCTGAGTGGATAACGTTACCACAGTAAACTGCAGTTTAATACATGCATGAAGGCCAAGGAAAACAATGTAATGGCTACTAACATGAGCATAAACTCAAATATAGTTAATCCTCATTGTGCGTGTATAACATGTCTGTGTGTGCATCAAGTTTACAAAAACACACTGAACTCACCAGCCAATTGCGTTGCTTGTGGCCAAAGATAAGTGATTAACGGAGAGTAAAGAAGGCTTCAGGGGCAAAATACTAGATAAAATATAAAGTGTCCCCTCAGGCAAGTATTTTTCCAAATTGACAAAAAGAAAGGGATCTCACAGCTGTCGACTACATTGCTATGAGTTTTAGTCACATCCATCATGCAGGTATAATCACTGGAGTGACATTTTAATCAACAGGAATGCAGCACAATGTGAAAGTGAAAGCAGTGCCCTGTTGATTTAATTATGTGTTTAGTTTTTGTATAAGTTTTTTTTTTTCATATTTTGATGTTTCTTTGAATTTTGGTAAATATGGAGGACCAGGGGCCCGTTCTTCGTACGTCGCTCACTACATCCAAGATCAAATGAAACATCCAAGATCAAATCATCGCCCTAACCGTGAGCTCGCTAATCCGGTTCTCCGAACACACCTTCCGTTGACGATTAGTACAGCTGGACGCAGTAATGTGACATCACTGGGTGTCGTAAAAGGGGCTACGCATCGATAGTAGAAACATTGATCGGCAACCCGCTGATTGGTCGGCGAAAATGTCGAAGGGGCGCGCTCGGTATTTTCCGGCAGCAGAGCAAGAACTCTTGAGTGAGGGATTTCAGGAGTTTCAGAGTTTAATTAAAACGCAAGGGAACACTGCAAAGACTGCAAAAGCAAGGAGAGAGGGCTGGCAGGAAGTTGCTGACAAATTAAACTCGTAAGTAAGTTAATAATAAAAATAATAATGGAGTGGATTTATATAGCGCTTTTCAAGGCACCCAAAGCGCTTTACGATACCACTATTCATTCACTCTCACATTCACACACTGGTGGAAGCAGCTACGGTTGTAGCCACAGCTGCCCTGGGGCAGACTGACAGAAGCCAGGCTGCCATATCACGCCATCGGCCCCTCTGGCCAACACCAGTAGGCGGTAGGGTAGATCTATCATATGACACTATATTGTCCAATATTATATTACATTATATTATATTATAATATGTTATATTATATCCCCTTACACATTAGAGCCACAACAGGACCCACTAGAACATGGGAACAAGTAAAAGTGAAATATAAGAATATTCTACAGAATGGTAATATTTATCACTTATATTGCTTTTCGTCTCTTGGAAAGAGACCCTGGAATAATCTGTTTGTTTGTTCATAACAGCAACCAAGAAAAGGGCAGAGCAAAAAAAGACAGGTGGAGGTCCTGCACCCCCTTGTCAACAAGTTGGTTAAGTGAATAATACCCTCACGGGAAAATCGATATCTCTCTATGAGCACACTGTCGCGCTGAGCTAAAGGATCCTGTCTATCCCGCAATATACGCTGGATTCTGAGGACTCTCCTTATCAATCTTGCACCTTCCGCAATGGGTGGCTCGCGTATACGGACAGGACATGGCTGCGACAGACTTCCCAAATCCACCTTCGCTTTTATAGCCGTGGTCTCTCATCTTGATTACACAAAGTAATTTACTATTACTACTCTGAAATATGAATGACATCTGTAATAATCACATACATGTAATAGAATGTTAATAGTACATTTCCCTTTTTTAGGAAATGACCTGTATGTATCTGTGTGACATCAATAAAAGGATCAAGTGCTGCATTATCTTTAGTTACATTGATAATATTTATTTATGGTGAAACAGTGGAAAAATATCGCTGTTGCTTTCGTATAAATGAAGCGGACATACCTGAGTGGCCGCGATCTAATCCTGTTTACATAAAGTAAACCTGCTCCCGAGCAGGTTTACGCTTACGGCTCTGTTGCTATGACAGCAAGTCCCAGATGTGCTTCGAAGAACCGAACGATCCAGGATCACGCGAAATCGTCAACATTCAAATCCGGCTAACTTACTTAGCGAGGTACGAAGAACGGGCCCCAGGTCAGTGTTCAGATAAGGTTGTAAACAAGATGTTTACAACAACAGAATATTCTTCTGCAGGCATAATTGCCTCCACACTGCAGTTTTACTGGTTTTCAGTAAGCTGTGCTTTTTCTAAATAGCTATACTGCACATATGTTAGTGTCATGACACTCTAGCAATGTTTTAGTTTACTCCCTGGTTGTGATCACACATCCTTGGTTGCTTGGCAACTCTTCTTGCAGTGACAAGAGCAATCAAGCTTGAAACCAAGTTTATCTAAGAAAAAATAGCCATCAGTTTGCTTATCACAAACAGACTTGTACATATTCAATATCAGTCAAGTAAACACTGAACCATAAACAATCAATAATGCAAAAGACAAAACTATGTCCAGATGAGCAGATTCAACTTTCTGTGATTCATCTTGTTACGGCCCTGTTCACTACATTTAAAGCTACAGTCCTTGCCAGGACTGTTACAGTGTAACAGCTGGCATGACATGTATCAGGTCTTGTACATCACCAGGCTGTACGAGACCTGAATATTTAAGATGTTGGACTCAGATGGGTGTGTACCCATGTGGATTTAGGCCCTACTCTAGCTATCACAGATATTCTTGAGGACAAAACAGTTCTTTTTGAATCTTTGACAGCTTTTCAAGTCAGTTGAAAGTTGGATAATTTTCTTGCTTTACGTGTTCAGCTGATGTCTGTAAAAGCAGGCTCAATCTTTCATAGCTCTAGGTGAACAAGCCTAAATATGATCTTCCACTGGTATGTAGACACCTCACCAGAGATGACCTGGGGGAACAATTCCATGTACTATATATAGTATGTGGTATTGTTAGATATGAATACATGTGGGCTGCATTTAATCATACAAGGAAACACCAAAATAAACAAAAAACAAAAGAGTAGGCAAGGAAATCTCTTCCAAGGTTGTGAACAGGCTGGCTGAGTAGTTACGGTGTTGTACTCGAGCTGCTTAAAAAACATTTTAATTGTGTTGCTTGCAGTTTGAAGTGTTGAGTATAAAAAACATGGATGCTTCTATATACCTCTATAGCAGTCTCCTTTATATGGAAGGTGTGTGTGGTGTGACCCATTTTTCTTTATATCTCACAAGTACGATTGTACAGTAGAGGCTATGGTTATTTTTGTTTTTTGTCTTGTTCTGTTCCTGCAGCCAGAACTGAGCAGGAGCTGAATTCTCATGAAAAATAATCTGATAAATGTGAGAAAAGAAAGGTATTTAATTAAACCAGCTGGAGGAGATCCTCTTTCTCTGGTGAAAATGTGTAGCTGATGTCTGCAACTGTATTCACGGACGCCATATCATATATAAGTGTGTGTTTTCTGGTTTTTGCCAAAAGGAACATTCATAATTATGATAATCGTTCCTCTCATTGCATTGTGTAATTAGTGTATCATCAAGACAGAAGGCAATTGTCTCTGTTGTGCATGACTTACTCTGCCGATCTGAGAGGACTATAAATTACTTTTAGAAAATGGAAACTCTTACACTTCTCAATGTCTTTCTGCATCTGCCGTATGCCCTGCCATATTTGCCTTTAATATTTACAACAATTAGACCTCTTTTAGCAATCCTGGTGACATAGCTTGCACTAGTAAAACCATTGCTAATTATTGGACATTAAACTGAATTATTGTGAAACTAAACTGGAATGGAGGCAGCACGGTGGCACGGTGGTTAGCACTGTTGCCGCACAGCAAGAAGGTCCTGAGTTCAATTCTACCATCAGGCCGGGGTCTTTCTGTGTGGAGCTTGCATATTCTCCCCGTGTTTGCGTGGGTTCCCTCCGGGTACTCTGGCTTCTTCCCACCGTCCAAAGACATGCAGCTTGTGGGGATAGGTTAATTGGATAATCCAAATTGTCACTAGGTGTGAATGTGAGTGCGAATGGTTGTCTGTCCCTGTGTGTTGGCCCTGCGACAGACTGGCGACCTGTCCAGGGTGTACCCCGCCTCTCGCCCTATGACAGCTGGGATAGGCTCCAGCGCCCCCCGCGACCCTGAGAAGGATAAGCGAATGGATGGATGGATAAACTGGAATGGTTACAGTGCCATACTTAGGGATGACATTTCACTTTTTTGTGTGTGGATGACTGATGGGATTTCATGTCAGAAACTTAAAATCCCTCCTCAGAGTCAATCTCATATATGCCTTGATCAAGTGCATTGGAAAGTTATATAGAAATCAGGATGGCCGAGTGGTTAAGGCGTTGGACTTAAGTTCCAATGAGCAAATGCTCTCGTGGGTTCAAACCCCACTCCTGGTATTCTGTGCTTTAGTGAAGCTTCACATAACCCTTACCTTGTGTAACAAACCTAGCAATAGCACTCTCTGGTAAAAAAAAAAAAACATAGCTAAGAAAAACTGAAGTCATTTGCATAATACAGATTTCATATAATAGTGAGCATCATCTGGTTGTTATAAAAAGAGCTTTTGCAATAATTTTTCCTACACTGTTTTGAGACCAGTTTTAAATAAGACAGTGTTTTTAAAGTTTCCATAATGCTTGCAGTGTTTATAATGTCTAGGAAAGCCAGTTTTCATAACTACTGTTTTCCTAGCTTTGGCTGTATGAAGATACTGGGGCCTCCAGTAAAAATACCTAGCTTGCATTGTAAAACTGTAGTGATTGGCTTACATGTAACATGCGCTTACATCTACTTGGCCATCCTGGTAGTTTGCCCAAGGAAACTACCAGGATGGCCGAGTGGTTAAGGCGTTGGACTTAAGTTCCAATGAGCACATGCTCTCGTGGGTTCAAGCCCCACTCCTGGTAGAGTCAAATTTGCTGTCCATGTGGAGTTCTGATTTACTTTGGTGTTAGTAAAGGTAGTGACTATATCCAAAAAGTTACAGTGATGCCTTAAGTTCCAGTGGGTTCAAATCCCACCCCTGTTAGAGCAGCTGTATTCACTCATTAAACCTTAGAGGAGGGGTGTCCAACTCCAGTCCTTGAGAGCTACTGTCCTGCAGCTTTTAGATGCATCCTTGTGAATGAATGGCAGTTTACCTAAAATCAAACTGATTATATCCAAGAATAGAAAATATATGTCCGCTAGCATGTGTGTGATTAATGTTCATTTGTGAAAATGTAGCATTGTATGGTTTTCTTTCAACAGGTCTGATTTGGATTAGTTCATATTCTTGGATTTTGGCCACTGAAGATGCCAAAAAGCTGAATTATTCCATTAGTACAATGATATTGGCAGATGTGAACACTGTTGTGTTTGCATTCACTACAGCTCCATTATGTTCCCATCGTCACGCACACCCACCAACCGAGGGTGAACATTTCTCAAAGGCTGCTGCAAAACACTGAGCTCTCTTGGGAGGAAATAAATTATTTTACCAGAAAAACAATTTCAATCTGTGCCAAACGCTATTCACTCAACCCTCCCTGAGTCTCCCTGAATATCACATCCATACACCCTGTAGGATCAAAGCACCAAACACAGAGAACACCAGGTGATCAGCAAAAGTACCCGGTGTATTACGTGTGATGCTCAATTCCTTCTCTAGCTCATAAAAGATGGAAGAAAGCAAGAAAATGATGGTGCTAAAAGCGATAATGCGAACAAAAAATAATAATAAAAAAGGATGAAAGGCAGCAGCCAAAATGCTGTATATGAAAGATGACAAATGTTACAAAATGCTATCCCTCAAAAACCAAACAAAGAACCACACCAAGACTGACTCCACCTACAAGCAGGCTGAATAGACAGTTTTCAAAGGTTGCCATTCAGCTTGTTGAATGTCAGGAATAGACTCAAAAGAACAACAAATGAATACAAGAGGCAGGAGGAGCTGCAGGTGCACTACCGATAAGAGCTTTAACACTGAACACATGTTCAATATCCAATTTTTAGATCTTGCTCTCTTTAGAAGTATTGCCTTTCTTTTTATGTTTTCTTTTACTCACTGCTTTTACTTTGTATTTTACACTCTCAGTTAGACTTTAGGGACCAATATTGCTTGGTTTGGAACAGGGACAGATGTAGATTCGTATTAAAATACACCATTTCATAAAGTAATCCATGTGTTTGAAAACTCAGGTATGTATTTACTGCAGGGCATTTTTACATGCGCCCCCTTACTGTACCATTAAAGACATTTTTCATCAACCCGCCTCTATAGCTAGAAAAACTATTTAATTGACATGTACTCCTATTATTAAACATGGTCTACTTTACTGTGTGGAACAACAATGATTATGGTTTCCAGTCATTTTATTATTTTTACTGTAATTCATCCCTTTGAACTTTATCAAGGCTTACGCTAAGGGTATCGGCAGATGAATGCGGATTCAGGCAGCTGTAGCCATGGGCTGTCTGCTGCGCTTCACCTTTGCTAATTGGATTCACTGAACTGGACCCCTTGAACATATTTGTGGCCGTGGTGCTTTTTGGAGAATTTTAAATTAAACCAAGAAGCCCGTGTACCCTTTTGGGTTAATAAAATGTATTGTTATATTACTTAGAAGTAATTAGCTGCTACGGGTTTATGTGTGACAACTCCTCGATGGGATGACGGAGTGAGTATGCAATGAGTTACCAACAAATTGTAACTGACTATATTATTTGTGCATATGTATGTACAAACGCCCCAGACAGTCAAGGAAAAAGACTAGCATGTTTTATTAGCTAAGGGGAATGTGTGTCATGCTTGTGTATGTGTACAGGATGCTGCAGTCGATGACAGAGCCACTCCATCACATTATGGCTTAAATTAAACATGAATGCTTATCCAAGCAACACAGCGGTAAGGATTTCTGCATCGGTGTCTGTGCGTCTCAGTGTCAATGACAGCGAGGGTATAAAATTATTTAATCTGAGCTCAGTGAGATGGGTTTCTGCTGGTGCTGACCTGTCAATGATGCCGCACATGTCGATCTGCAGCTGGCTGTAATTTCCCAGCAGTCTTTGCTGCACCTTGATCAGGTCGACTCGCTGGTTCTCCACCGTGAGTAGACGCATGCAGCCCTGGAAAGTCTCGAAGAGGTTTCTACATTCCTCACTGTGCTCTTCAGCAGGACAACCTTGATGGGAAAGAAGTTTTATCAGTTAAACAAAAAGACAAGACAACACCAATGAGATTATGCTATCCTCCAAAGAAAACAACAGGACAGGCCAAGTGCACAAGGTGTTAACAAGACCAGTAGTTTGGTTTTAAAGTTTAGTGGTGGTGTGAAAATTACATGTATATTGCAGGAACTTTCAGACTGGCTTTAAATGTATAAATGAAAACTTTACAGCATGCTTGTGAAGTGAAAACATGTAGCACAAAGCAGTAAAAACTCTGCTTCACACACATTCGTACCAGTGAAAATAATCTGTAAAATTTACGTGATACCGCTGCCTTACTAGTGCATACAGGAGACAGAGCACATAACACCCACTTGCTAGTGAATGTGCCCAAATATTAGTTGCTCTGTTCTTATATCAACACAATCCAACATCACATGCCCTTTGTCCCACAGAGCTGGCTGGTTAAAGATCAGTTAATATCTCATCTGCATTGAACACTTCTGTTCTGCATACAGCTGTCTTAGGTAAGTCCTTAAGCCCTTTAGAAAATGTCAGAACTGCAGTGCATGAGTAAAATGATGAGTGAGAGTAAAATGAAGTCAAACTCTGGTAAAAGGTCTTCTACCACATAAAGAGTGGTGCTGTTATTTGTGCTTTTTTCTTGTACTCCTAAGTGCCTAAAATCCTGCAAATGTGGACCAGAGTTCACTCCTTTCCCTTTAACACACCTTGGATTGTGTGCACTATCGAGTGCCTCCTAACTGAGAAAAAGGAAGTTGTCATGTTTAGTGACTGGGAAAAAAATTAGGTTGGCATAGCATGAGTTGAAAAGCAGTTTGAAACAGGAAAAAGGGGACTCTAAAAGGAAGTTCGACAGGAAATTGCAGTGCAATAACATCAAAGAGGTGTAGAGAGGAATGAATATCATTACTGGCTTCAAGCAGAAGAGAAATCAGCCGTTTAAGATGCTCTGCAAACGGATTTGACCAGTTGCTCCCGCCAACCTCTGCCAGTCCAGCTTCTTCGCCATCACCACCCTCACTAAGCACCTTCTACACCAGCTTCTCCTCAGCTCTTCTTTACAGTGGATTGGGTGAGAGCTGAGCTCAGGAGGCAGAATTCAGGGAAGGCGGAAGACCGTGGTGCCCGGTACTCTGGCACTTAAAGACCGTGTGTCAAAGCCGGTGGAGCCTGCCTGTGCTATCTTCAGCCTAAGTCATTGGTGCAGGAGGAAAACATCATGTCTTATGCCAGTAAGGCAGGGCAGCTAATGATGATTAATCACTACAGAGCAATTCCTCTCACTTCTCAAATAACAGAGATATGATATGGGGAGTGTGAGCCCCATGAGACCACAACTCCAACATGCACTAGAACCATTACAGTTTGAGTACCAGGGGAACACTGGTGAGGATGACCTGGTCTTCTCATGCAGTTAATAGCGTTCATAATACTGATGATTAGTCTTACGGGGATCATTTGCACCTTTTAATTGGCTATTTTATTGCTTCATATCTATCTTTAAATCATATGAAAACAGGTCATCTTTTTTGTTGTTGTCCACTTACTGCAGCTAGCGCGAGTAAATGTGTAAATGTGCGAGAGTGCACTTGCAGGATGATAAAAAAGCCTAAAGCTGTTAAACACAATGCTAGACTACAATATTGCTGAGCAGAGGGAAAACAAAGGAGATGAGATTTTTAGGCAGCGAGGGAGGCAGTGAAGTATGAACAAAAGGGGGAAAGGGAGGGAGAAAAAAGAAAGAGAATGAAGTGGATTGCAGCATGAGGCAAGGACAGAGTAAAGAGAGACAAAAGCAAGATGAGAGAAAGAGTACACTAACTGTATGATGCAATATACACATACATACAATATCACATCTTCTATATAAACATAGCTATGCTCTTTTAAACTGTATTGGAACAAGCTGTTTAATCCTCTGCCTTTAAGCCAACTTAATCTGACTGACTTCCCCTCGTTAACTGAAAATCTGAACAACAGATGGGTGGAACTGTTGTGTGCCAGAGATGACCATATTAGGGATATCCAACCTCTCACTGAAATGAGAATGTGGACCAGTCTAAAGCCTGCATGAGTTTTTGGCATGTAGGGTGTACTTGCACATGTGCTGACCTCAGCATTTGAAACTGAGCCATGTTTAGTATGAGCATCCATCCTTGTAAGTGTGTGTATATCTATATCAATAGCCCACTTGCGCCTTCTTGTTCTAGTAGCCTACTTCTCATCAGTGTGTCCTGGTTCTTCAACATCCGGGCAACATCCAAGCTGGTATGGTTTCAGTTTTCTGTCTTTCGCTCATGTCTGAGGTAGGCTTGGATAGCATGGGGGGGTCTAGCCTAGGGACCCTTGTTGGATACAGGAGCTTGGAAAGAAAAGCATCTGGACTAGTTTAAGTTTCTTGAAGACGTTTCACCTCTCATGCGAGAAGCTTCTTCAGTTCTAAGACCAATTGATGGATTTTAGTCCCAGATTTTTAAGCCTTATTGGGAGTGACCCTATAATGTTCATGGACCTACTATTGATCCTCCGCCGAATCTCACCAGCCAAGGTGTGAAAACAGGTGTGGGTCACTATCAGCCAAGGTTTCAGGTGAACCCATTGTGAGACCTTGCCTCACCCAGTCATGTGACTTACTGAGATCAAATGACTCAAAATGTGAGTGAGCGTTAAGGCGTCTGGGAAGGGATCTCAAAACTGGATTATAGATGGCAGACAGTTGTAAGCGACCCCCTCTGTTCAAAGATGGTCGCTGGCATCCTCGAAAGAGTGACCTTCATCCTTTAGATGCAGATGTACAGCTCAGTCTTGTCCTGTTGAGCTTCTTGAAGAAGCTGAGACCTCTAAAAATTAGGTAACAGCACCTTGACTGCCATTAGGTATCAGGATGTTGTTGCCTTAGACCCACTGTCAGACCCTAGTATGTTGGTGCAATAGGTCCAGGGTTCCTCCTGGTGCACCACAACGCCTCATGTGGTGACAGTATGCAGGCAGTTCGGGGAGGATACCACTGAGTGCCAATTCCAGTTATTCACTCCCAACCCCTGGGAGTCATTTGGTACCGGTCCATGAGAGTTGAGGCTCGGGTGTGAAATTTATGGTTTTCAGGGTTTTTATCAATAACTCGGTTTCCCTGGGTCTTTTCCCGTGTTGTAGTTGTGTGTCTTATTTTGAAAGAAATATTTACGTTTTATCATAGCGACCAGAGAGCATTAAGGGGGAGAGGGGGAGGATGTTACTCTCAATGTTGTTGGTGCATTTCAGGAGGACGCTGCTAATAAAGTTACACAATTACACAGTGAATTTGCATTTATTATTATATTTACATAATACCACAGTTTTTATCTTGGTCGTATCTTTTTATTTTGTCGTATTTATCCGTGACACCTTACAGGCCGGTCCGTGAAAATGTTGTCTGACATTAAACCACTCCGTGGCGTAAAAAAGGTTGGGAACCGCTGCAATAGAGCACTTCTGGGACGTTACATTTTGGTCCATCTGATGCCACCAGTTTACACCTCAGACT